>NC_134816.1:23697375-23759875 GCF_046742065.1 Oratosquilla oratoria | reverse complement strand
AATAATAAACAAACAAATAATAACAAACAAATAAATAGATAATATTAAATAAATGGCAGGCATTTTACGCTAACTTAGCACTTATGGCTAAAATTATGCTTAGCGTAGAAAAAAAAAATGCTAGGTGGAGCTAAATTACTCTTTTCGATTACTCTTCTCACACTCAAGGTCTCTCTAGTATTGCTCTTTTATTACCTAGAGCCTCTCTCTTTTTCTCCCATAATTGCTCTTTTCCAAGTTATTTTCCTCCTCTCTTTTTTTCCTTTATTCATCTTTTCATACTCTTCTCCTCCTCATCGTCCTCTTCATCTTCCTCCTGAGCTTCTTCCTTGTTCTCACCCTCTTCTTCCTCCTCTTGTCTCTATTCTCCTTTTTCCTCTTTTTCTTCTACTTTTCTTCTTCCTCCTATTGCTCTTTTTCTTCCTCTTGCTCTTCTTCTTCTTCTTCCTTCTCCTACTCTTTTTTTCCTTCTGCTCTTCTTCCTCCTCCTCTTCCTGCTCTTCTTCTTCCTACTTTTCTTCTTTCTCTTACTCTTCTTCTTCCTGTTCTTCTTCATCTTCCTACTCTTCTTTCTCTTGCTCTCCTTCCTCCTCTTACACTTCTTCTTCTTCCTACTACTCTTTTTCTTCTTCATCCTACTCTTCTTCCTCCTCCTAATCTTCTTCCTCTTCTTTCTCCCCCCCTCCTCCTCCTCCTCCTCCTCTCCATCTTCCAAAACTTCCTCAACTGCCATTTCTATCCTACTCTGGCCTTACCCAACCCTTTCAGACATCAACACCCACCCACACCCACCCCCGCCCACCCACCCACCCACCCCCGCCCTCAGCGTACGCCTCAACACGCCCATCTGGACCACGACAAGAAACCTCGCAGCTCGAGTCAGAGCCAGAGGTCGAAGGATATTTGAGTCACGAAGGACTTCCTCGAGAAAGGTCATTTCCGTGCCCACCTCGGCCCCACCTCCCCCTGCAGGGTATTCCTGAAGAAGGGGGTCCTCCTCCTCTTCAGGAGTGGGAGGGCGAAGGTCGGGAGGCAGCGGGGGTCGTCCTTTTTTTTTTTTTTTTTTTTTTTAAGGTAATGTTGGTCAGTCTTAAGTCGACGTAGGATTCTCTTTAACGATTCCAGTCCCCCTCACCCGATTCGGGTATCACATCCAAGGCTCCTCAGGTGGCTCGATCTGAACTCTGCCATTTCACCACCTGGAAACAAATCACCTCCAGATACCATCCACAGATGGTTTGCCTCGTGTATACCCACATACCACCTCCCCCAACCTCCACCAGCTGGCCTCGATCTTGATACTGCAACCGCCAGCTGAAAGACACGGACTCCTCCCAGTTCAACCACCTGCAGCTGGTTCGCTTTTCAGCTTCCACGCACCAGCTGCTCCTTCACCCACAGAAGGCAAGGTCATCATATTAAGACAGCAGGGCAGGCTTCGTAGTAATGGGTTTGAAGTGGATAAATTTAGGTTTAAGAAGGAAATTAGCAAGAACTAATTTACCAATAGAGCGGTTAACGATTTGAGTAGACTTAGTAACCATGTAGTGAGCGCTGAAGCTATGGGTTATTTTGAGAAAAATATAATTTTATGGATAGGGATGACAGGTAGATGGCAAGGAGCATGGAACTGCCTAGTGTAGGCCTTATGGTCTTTTTGCAGCCTCCAGGGATGACAGGTGGTAAGGGGCATAGAACTGCATAGTGTAGGCCTTATAGTCTCTTGGAGTCTTCTCTATTCTTAGGTTATGTTCTTAAGTCGTAGAGTCCTCTTCGGTAGGTGGTGGCACCCGCTACCTTCGGCATCCACCTCAACCCTCAACCCTCAACCCGGCTCACCTCGAAGATACGTAGTACCTCCTTCGGCAGCTGGTTCCTCTGGCTGACCTTCTGACCTACGGCAGGCGAGACGCCATGCAGAGCCCCCGAAGGACAGACTCAACCTCAGTTCGGGGAGATTTCAAAGGTGCGTATGTGAAGTGGGTGTGAGATTTTTTTTTTTTTTTTTTTTTTTGCTTCAGGGGGAGAGGAGGGGTGGTGGCTTCAGGAGGGGGAGCTGAGAGGATTGCCTTTTTGCTGAAACTAAGTGAATCGCTCTTCATGAATATCATCGCGATTCCTGCCTCAGAATATTTTCTTTGTCTTCCTGAAGGGGTGATGGAGTTGACCAGAAATATACTGTGATGGTCAACTAGTCACGTGATCAGTGTGTGTATGTGTGTACACTGAAGTGTTGTGTGGGAGTATTTTTATACACGTATCTTGTTGCCAGACCATCTATTCACACGTGTACATGTTCAAAACAGAGGAAATAAATATAGAGATATGCAAACAAGTTGAGTACTAGTGCGACGTCGACAAGCACCATTGGTGGAAGATAAATCACACAAGCAAAAAATTTCCTCTTTTTCTCCAAATTCCACCTGCCTCTCCACACAAACACACACACACACACATATATATATATATATATATACATACACAGTATATATCTTTCATTATTATATCACCTCACATTAATTATAATAAACAAATGATCTGTGGGTATTTTTTACCAAGGTATTAGCTTCCAACACACACACACACACACACACACACACACACACACACACACACACACACACACACACACACACACAGTATAAGCTTTGCACCATCATATTTTATGAATTGGCAACTGTGCATACTAAATACAACACTTACAGTCTATGTTGTATCAACTATGTACACTGGAAAAAAGTTTCGAAATAGTAATTAAGCGAAAGAATACGAAATGCTGGGTAAATAGACACGGAATATGTATTTAATATTTCTAAACGTATTTGATATTTATAAACATTAATCTATTTCATTCAAGAGCATTGGGACGTCTTCTATCATCTTGTTGCCAACATCTAACTGCCTTTTCTTCTGAAACACATCACTTAAGTAATGGACGTTGAGGCCAAATAGTATCAATGTTCAGTGGGATATAGAGGGAGGGGGGCCGAAGGGGTAGTGGACAGGGGCGGGGGCATCCAGTCAGATCATTTGGAAGAAAATTAAATTTGGTTGATTTATATTTAAATCGAATAAAGTTTTTATCTTGTGTTCCCCCTGTGTTTACATATTCAAAATATCTTCCTTTCTCCGTAATATATTTCTGAGTACTAAGAGGCTTTAGACCTGAATCTTTGGGGCATACGATCTACGATTTGGTCCCGGACATTACCAAAACTCTGCACGTCTTTGCTAACGTTTGATAACTTATCTCGTCCCCAGAAATCAACGTTTGTGTTGTGTTCTTGATACATGAACGTTTGGGTACATTGATATATCCGCATACGTTAAGAGTACATTTGGCTGTTCGGGGTCTGATAATGAACAGCCAAAAGAAGTAAAATGTTGATATCTCGGATGGGATGTGTGTTGAACAGACCAAGTTGTCAAGTAGGAAAATATGACGACAGTTTTGATATCAGTCTCTCTCTTCTCTATTTTTTCCTCCCTCCTCCTTCCCACCCCTCCCTCCTCTTCCCCACCCCTCCCTCCTCTCCCCAACCTCCTCCTCCTCCTTCCACGTCCCCCTCCTCTCTCCCACTCCTCCCTCCTCTTCCCCACTTCTCCCTCCTTCCCACCCCTCCCTCTCTCCCCCCCTCCTCCGTGTTTGGAAGATAACCTTGTCTTAATTAACACGTAGTTGTTGTTGACAAGGGTTAGTCTACCAGCGATTCTATCCTGATATGTGATGGTTATATTTGGTTCCTTTCTTTGGCTTTCGTCAGTAGATTTTATTCAGCTGAAGATTTTTTTTTTTTTTTTTTTTTTTTTTTTTTTTTTTTTTTTTTTTTTTTTTTTTTTGTCACCGGTCTAACCAATGGTCCCTCCCCTTCATGAATTCTTAACATTCATGTTTCCCTTTAATTTTTCTCCCAAATCCCACATAAAAAATATTATATATATACATATATATATGTATACATATATTCGTATACATAACAATGGTAAGAAAATTATGATATAGAGAATCCCTTTGCTTTATTACAAAGATAATAATCATAATTATCTCATATTTGATAGATTGTTATGATGTTCTTAACTGACATCACTGGGCTACCAAAGACCAGCGAACGTTACCCCTCACAACAAATCTATAAGATCAGGCCAGGGCCCCTTTACTCAATTCTTCTCATGGTTCTCTTGGGGGGCCTCCATGGGCCCCAGTTCGAGAGTCACCACAACCACAACCACACAACCACACCTCCAAAAACACAGTTTAACCTACTGCTTTTACACCACCACAATCGCATAGTTTAACTTCATTCTTAATAATCAAATTTGATATTTTGTAGCCTCATGGCTGAAGGTATTGCAGGAAACAATACAAATCGAAGATAGCGCTAGGCTCTGCCCTAGCGTCCAATTGCAGACGCTTGGGACAGCGAACAATGGCTGGCCGAGCGCTGCTAGGGAGAATCTCGAAAGTTGGAGGCGTTTTATGTGAGATTGTCTCAATCCCGCTAGGAATCTAGCTATTGACAGTGAGAATTTTATATTTTTGGGGGGCGACTGTATGTCTCATAGAACACACACACACACACACACACACACACAAATTTAATGAGGAAACAGTGAGTACAAAAACTATACAAGAACTTAAGACCAAACTGGATGCTGAAAGATACAAAAGCTGGTCACTACGAGCATAGCTTTCTTCCCGTAAAATACAACTAGGTATGTACATACACACCTCGACTAAGCCACAAGGATAGAAAAGCTGGTAAACTACACATCATAACAATGCACATACATATACATATGCACATATATGCACACGCACATGATATACGTGTCAGGTATATGTACATCATATTCTGTACACACACGCACACACACACACAAACACACACACACACACACACAATCAGGTTCAAAAGTTTTCCAAACTCCTTTGATGGGTTCCCGAATACAAATATAAAAACAATTTGTTCCAATGATGGTGATTTATTTCTTTGATAGCATTCAAACTATAAATATTTTCTCTTACAGAAAAATTGTATATACAATTTAGTGGCAACATACATTTGCAAAGTGAAAAGGTATAGAATGACTAAAGGACTTTCGATTGTAACAGCATATATATATATATATATATATATATATATATATATATATATATACATATATATTTAGATTCAGACATGCTATTGTTTTTATTTGATAATGCCATCTGTCAGGCTATGGGCGTGGTTACTCCACTTTCCTCTCCTCCTCCTCCTCCTCCTCCTCCTCCTCCTCTTGCTCTTGGCCACTCCTCTTTATCCCAAAGGATCTCGAGAATGCACAAAAGTGATACAGTTTTCTGCCCGACAAAGGGTTGCCTCCCCACGCCTCAATAATGCACTAGGGGAGGAAACTGAACGGACGTCGCGCCGCATGCGTCACCATTTTCTTCGTTTTCTTTTGTTCTTATCGACGAAGTTCTCGTTCTCGACAAATGTTATGGCTTGTTATAGATGAACAAGATGTTCTTGCCACTCTCGCTGCTCTCTTTCTCTTTCTTCTCTTTTGATAAAAAAATTTTTTTTTATCCTAAATGTATTCTTTTGATCCAATATGATCTGGTTTTGATCTTCCACATATTCAGCGCCCCATATATAGTCTTCTTACTTATATTCATATTATATATATATATATATATATATATATATATATTTATATATATAGCGCTGTGGTTTAAGTCACTGTTCACTTGTTACGTCTGAGCTGGGTTCGAGTCCTTGGCTTCATTACGTATCAGTTTCCGTATATGTTTCCGTCGAGCTCCTTGTCAGTCTCGATCGTGATGACATGGAATTAAAGCGAAAAATTAATGTGGTTGAGAGAGATTATATATATATATGTATATATATATATATATATATATATATATATTATAATTTTAATCTATTTGTAATTTGTATATTTATATCTATAATTTCTTATTATTTTTTATCCATTTATTTCATGTCTATCATTTTATTTCCGTATTTATCTATTTATTTACGTTTATCATCTTATATATATGTCTATTTAATTATCTATTTATCATCATTTATTTATCGATAAGGGGCAGTTTGGGGCCTCGGCCCATCAGTGCGCTGCTTCCTCTTGTGCCCACACCCTGAGACGAATAAACACAACTGACGTTAGACAGAATAAAATATATAACGTACGTCATTATTAAACGGACCAGATGGTCCTTTTTCTTTCCTCATTAGTGCGACAATCGGTTTTATTCACTTTTCCAAAAAAAAAAAAAAATTCTTCCGAAAATAATTATACGTTGTACGAAACTGGAAAAAAATAAATTCTAATTGAAAAATTTACACTATTTGCAGTGTCGTTCAGAAAACTACTACCTGTAGAAACGTACAAAAATCTCCATCAAAGGACAACAACTTTCCTCTTTTAATAAATCCTTTCCGAAACGTAACCAAACATAAACCGAATTCCCTTAACGGTGTAGAGTTTGTGATTCAATAGTTTATTTATGAACTGGATAGATTTCTGAGAATTTTATGAGTCATTTTCTCAAAATTCCTCTCAAGTCTTTCTTTCGTGGTCCCTCGGTCACCTCTCAGTCCCCAACCACACCCTCCTGTAGTCTTATGCAATGGACGTATAGAAAGTTTGGTGATACACTTAGGTACATGCTTACATGTACACACACAGATACGTACACACTGTTAGATTTGTGTGTACATGCAGTGTTTGGTATTTTATGTGTGAGTGTGTGTGTGTGTATTTACATAGTTGTGTGGATACACTTAGATACATGCTTACATATATGTACACACACACACACACACACACACACACACACACACACACACATACATACACACTGTTAGATATGTACATACAGTGTTTGGTATTGTGTGTGTGTGTGTGTGTGTGTGTGTGTGTGTGTGTGTGTTTGTGTGTGTGTGTGTGCGTGTGTGTGTGTATGTTTGTATGTGCGTGTGTGTATGTATGTATGTGTGTATGTATGTACACACGATGCTGCTTTGAATAATGAAACTTGATTTATGGAATCACCCCATATTATCTATTTGGCAATGTTTTTGTTAAAAAAAAACGATCTAACTGTTTCTAAAAACAAATCTAGTTTCGAATGGGGCGCTGAACTTTACGCATAAATATTTTGGAAAAAAAAAAAAAAATAGTCCTTCAATGTGTCACCCACCACACCTTATTACTGAACATGCCTGCCCATATATAGTGCACCGTTGATTCGCTGGATGCATAATGTCAGGCCTACCCGAGAATTTCCCGTAACAATATATATATATATATATATATATATATATATGTGTGTGTGTGTGTGTGTGTGTGTGTGTGTGTGTGTGTGTGATTCACCATAGTCTTGGATCACGTGTTGGACTCGTGATCGACAGCTGTTACCCTCTCGGATGAGAACTCAGAGCTCATGTATGAACCAATCTATGGGTAATGCTGTGACCTTACACGCACACACACACACCCAACTCCCCGCCAACGAGAGTTGGAGTAACGCCTCGCAGCGCAGCGATACTGAAAATTATTTGGAACCGTACATAAAATCGAAGCTAGGTATGAACAGCTGAAGGGTAAGAGACGGGACCCTACGAGCGTTGTTCCTTTTCTTTATATTACTATTCAGTAAACACACACACACACACACACACAGACACACACACACACACACACACACACACACACACACACACACACACACACACACACACAGGCACACGTAAACACACACACACGCACACACACACACACACACACGCAAGCAAGGGGTGAGCCTGCAAGAAAGGTGTCAGAGAGAATCGTCTCCCCGCCGGCCGTCTTCAGAGGCAGCGAACACCCTCACCTTCATTGTAACTTATTTTGTAACTTAATAGGAAGTCTTAGGGCTCTTTCACACTAGGCAACTAGTGACGGTCACTAGTTGCCTACCATTATTTTAAATTGAGCCTTTCACACTACGTCACTACGGTTGCCCGGTTGCGCAACAGGCTAAGGCTGTTGCCCGCTCCGGTAACAAGTGACCGTCACTGGCAGTTGCCGTCGCCGACCGTCTCTTTTTCTTGACCAGCAAAGCCAACAGAAAAAGCACCTCCTCCATTGATGCCATTCTTTCGACTAATGAGATGATGAGAAAGGATTCCACAACTCGGTGACAGTCACTGGTTGCTTGCAGTTGCCCGAGACTTTCACACTAGGCAACTAGTGACGGTTACTAGTGACGGTCACTAGTTGCCTAGTGTGAAAGGGGCCTTAAACTCGGAGCCGACCACAACCACAGACGTTTTCGTGGACTTGGATAAAGTGTACGACACTATCCAACGAATCGGGTTCAAGGCTGAGCTAGGGAATCTAGGTAGCAGTCTCTAGTACATACTAGAACGATTACCCCAATCAAGGTCATCATAGATTATAATTCAATATTGTTCTAGTTAGGGATATATCACCTTCTAAGCTATTCCCAGTAACGGTGACAATGAGCTAAGGATACGATTTTCTAGTTGATATTATAAGCCTAAAGCCATAGGCAATGGCGAGTGATGCGCACCCTACTACCTGGCATCCTATTTGGGTAAGCGCGTTCGTGAGTTTGGTTACAAATATCAGCCTCGTGTTTTGAAGATCGCAGCAAAAAAAAAAAAAAAAAAAAAAAAAAAAGTGTTTTACACAGTCGTTGGACGATCGTCGTTGAGCCATGGAGGAACGATCATCGTTGAGCGATAATCGTACAGAGAAAAAACGTGAAAGTGCTCTGGTACCGACTTTCTAATGGAGTTCAGCGTCGTGGACTGCCTCACTTAAATTCTCCCGGTCTTCGCGACCGTAAAATCATGGTTCCATATTTCTTAAACCGGTTTTCTATACATATTAACTGTATTATTATTATTATTCATTGATTGATTAACTGATGATGATGATGAAAAACAAATACAACAATAATAATCACAATATCAATAACAACAACATTAACAATGACAATAACAATAACAACAACAGTAATAGAAACAAAGACGAACAATGACAATGACATTATTAACAAATGAAACGTACATGACCACGCGAATAAATAGATAAATGAATAAAGTACGTAAATAAGATAATAATAATTACTTTTCTTGCATTTGACTATCTTACCCCATAGTTGATCTCGTTAATATTTTTTTTTTTTGTGACCTTGTGTGGGTTATTTATCTATTGATAAATTGATATTTGTTTGTTTTTGAGGCAGTAAGAGGGGTTACATGCATCATGCCATGGATGAGGTAGATGGCTGGGGGAGGGTTATAAAAGAGAGAGTAACGGCTGCTCATAGCTATCACTGGGCAAAAGACCATCTGGACGTACAAACTCGCAGAGGTACCTTGTCACCATCATAGACTGTCTCGAAGACAAACCGTGATATCATGCGTTCTAAGATAATACTAGACATTCCCTCTACCTTCTAGCCTCTACATACCCGCCGCCGCGAGCAACCCAGTGTACCTGACCACGCCGCAACCGCCGCCGCCGCCGCCGCCGCGGTTTCTCGTTTTTGCGCGCCGCGAACGAAGACCCGCGGATTCTGGGTCACGAGGGCAGTACAGAAACGCTTCTCGACGGTTCAACTAACATCGATTTTTTCGACACTTTTCCTCGTCTTTCCGACCTCAAGAAGCTGCAGGACTTGTAGAAGAGCTTTAGAGGATGGAGTCTCTGTCGTTTGTTTTCCGGAAGAGCGTTTTGGCGAAGAGGAATTCAAAATTTCGGGAAGAAAAACGTAGCGGGATGGTAGTCGCGGACCAGGAAGGGTGTGGTCAGTCTCAGATCACTCTTACTCGAAAAGAAGGTCTTGGTCTAAAACGAGACGGCCTCTGTTACTCAAAGGCAACTTCACCTCAATTAAACCAACGATCATTATCGTTAAACACGACCGTTAATGGTAACCCAGCCTCTCGTGAGGTCACTGACCTTGCGGTAGTTTGACCTTACGTGTCGCCAAGGTTAAACCAGGTCATTGCACGGAGTCAGCTGTTTCTGTGTCACCGGGTTAATAGGTATAAGGCAAACAAGGAAGACGGCTGGAGGTATGTTTGTGCGTGCGTGCGTGCGTGTGTGTGTGTGTGTGTGTGTGTGTGTGTGCGTGTGTGTGATTCACCATGGTCTTGGATCACGTGTTGGACTCGTGATCGACAGCTATTTCCCTCCCCGGAATGGAGCTCAGAGCTCATATATGACCGATCTATGGGCAATGCTGTGACCTTACACGCACACATACCCCCAACTCCCCGCCCACGAGAGTTGGAGAAACGACACGCAGTGCAGCGATACTGAAATTATTTCAGCCCTGGGCGGGATTCCAACTCGGTGTGTGTGTGTGTGTGTGTGTGTGTGTGTGTGTGTGTGTGTGTGTGTGTGTGTGTGTGTGTGTGTGTGTGTGTGTGTGTGTGTGTGTGTGTGTGTGCGTGTATATTCACCTTGGTCATTGGATCACGTGTTGGACTCGTGATCGACAGCTATTTCCCTCCCAGAAGAGAGCTCAGAGCTCGTATGACACGCACACACACTCCCAACTCCCCGCCCACGAGAGTTGGAGTAGCGGCTCGAAGCGCAGCGATACTGAAATTATTTCAGCCCTGGGTAGGATTCGAACCCGGACCGCCGTAGTGACAGTCGGGGACTCTACCAACCTTATCGTCTGTTACCCATATCCATTAAGGTATCTAATCAATAGTTTGAGCGCTCACTTAATGGTTACTAAGTCTATTTCATTCGTTAACTACTCTATTAGTAAACCCGTTTTTGTCTATTTCCCTCTGAAACCTAACTTTGTCCAATTTAAACCCATTACACTAAACAATTCACAAAAAAAAAACATATTGGAGACTACGATCGGTAAAGAGGGAAATAAGTTATATGAACTGGTGTATAATTAAACGATGGGGAACAAGAGCGTTGGTAAAAGACACACAGGGATTTCAAGACTCGAACAAGGGCATGTACATCACGGATGCTTGACTGCCACCTCAAGTCCAGGAGAGTTAGGTTAAGTAGCCAAATCGGTTGATGCGATTATACGAAAGCTCTTTGCTTTGTTAAGTTCTCTCTCTTGATGGTTTCGAGAAATATTGGTCTCTCTCTCTCTCTCTCTCTCGCTTTCACTCACTCTTAAAGACACACAAACATAGACTCGTATAGAAAGAGAGGGAGATAGAGAGACGAGAGTATGCGAGTGTGAGAGAAAGAAAGAGAAAAAAAAAGACAAAGCGTGCGAGATGGAGGAAAGGATGGAGAGAGAGAGGGGGGAGGGTGGGTGGATGTGTATGCTGCGAGGATACTGTGCATGACAGGACTGAAGAACACGATCAACTTCGTGCGGTCTAAGGTGCAAGCGCAGGGGCGGGCGGGGGCGGGGGCGGGTGGAGGCGTGAGGGGGGCGGTGGGTCAGTTGAGGTCCAGCCTTGTCCTGGTTACTCAATGCGCGAGCCTAGATGTGTGTTATTGCAACATCCAATTGCTCGCGGCTTCCTCCGACTTCGTTAATAATGTTATCTTCCGCTTCCGCGTCTACATTCCACAGTTTTCCTCCTTTTCTTCTTCTTCTTCTTCTCTTCAGTCGTTCTGTGACCGAACTCCGGCCGCTACATGGACCAAAAGGACCCTAACTGTTTCCTGTCATGTCATTATTTTGGTTCAATTATTCTGTCGCAAAATTTCTTCTCTTCTATCTTTTGTCGTCTTCATCAGTCACGACTGTTCTTCTTCTCACCCTGGTCTTGGACCACGTGTTGGACTCGTGATCGACAGCTATTTCCCTCCCGGAAGAGAGCTCAGAGCTCATATATGACCGATCTATGGGTAATGCTGTGACCTTACACGCACACACACACACACACCCAACTCCCTGCCCACGAGAGTTGGAGTAATGACTCGCAGCACAGCGATATTGAAATTATTTCAGCCCTGGGCGGGATTCGAACCCGGACCTCCGTAGTGGCAGCCGGAAACTCTACTAACCGCGCCACGAGGAATGTGTGTGTTCACCATGGTCTTTGGATCACGTGTTGGACTCGTGATAGACAACTATTTTCCCTCTCGGAAGAGAGCTCAGAGCTCATATGACCGATCTATGGGTAATGCTATGACCTTTCACACACACACACACACACACCCAACTCCCCGCCCACGAGAGTCAGAGTAACGACCCGAAGCGCAGCGATACCGAAATAATTTCGGCCCTGGGCAGGATTCGAACCAGGTACTGCGAGCACCCCCGTACTTCGCAATCCAGTGCTCTACCAACCGCGCCACCGAGTGTGTGTGTGTGTGTGTGTGTGTGTGTGTGTGTGTGTGTGTGTGCGCGCGCGTGCGTTCCCAAAGCAAACTGGAACATAATCATTCACTGTTTAGATTCGACACCATGTAAGTATAAATCACAATCCTCCATCCCACTGCAGGACCCTCGGGGTATCCTCTTGGGTAACGATACAGCCTTCGGAAGATCCTATTAGGTGGAAGCTTACGATGGGGAGGAAAGGAGGGGGGATGGATGGGGGGGGGACCACTTTTCACCCCGAGGTCACTTCTGGGTACCACACAAAAGACATCTACTAACCCAATCGGGTTAGGAATGCACTAGTTTCTGGTGCTCTAGGTTCTAGATTTAACCTCCAACCTTGACAACGGTGACCTTTCGATTTCTAGGTCACAGGAATCAGGAGAAACTCGAAGCAAAAAGGGTACATCCAACCTCCCGCCACTTGTCTCAATTTCACCAAAACACTCAAAGTCCCTTTCCCCCCCCTCATTCCCCCTCTCTTCCCCCCTCATTCCCCACCTCCCCCCATTCGTCAGTAGGCTTAACACAACCACCCTCATTCCTCCCCAATACAAAGAACTCGGCCGGTGTCGTGACGTCATATATATGACGTCACACAATCTCTCTTTGGGTCACAGCCCAGTGAGTAACCGGTCGGAGGAGGGGGGAGGGGGAGGGGGGGAGGGAGGCTGGGACTGGTACCCACCTCCTCCTCCTCCTCCTCCTCCTCCTCCTCCTCCTCCCTCCCTCCCTCCCTCCCACTCCCTACTAAAGCCACGTCTTCCTCATTCTCGGCCCTTCTTCCTCTCTCTCTCTCTCTCTCTCTCTCTCTCTCTCTCTCTTTCTCTCTCTCTCTTTCTCTCTCTCCTCTCATTTTCTCTCATCTCCCTCTCTCACCCTCTCTCTCTCTCCTCTCATTTTCTCTCATCTCCCTCTCTCACCCTCTCCCTCTCTCTCTCTCTCTCTCCCCTCACTTTCTCTCATCTCCCTCTCTCTCTCTTCTCTTAATCTGCCTCTCCTCTTATTCTCTCTCCCTCTCTCTCTCTCTTTCTTCCTCCTTCCTTTTCTATCTCTCTCCTCTCTTTCTTCTCTCATTCCCCTTTCTCCTTTCACCTCTCTCTCTCTCTCTCTCTCTCTCTCTCTCTCTCTCTCTCTCTCTCTCTCTCTCTCTCTCTCTCTCTCTCTCTCTCCTCAACCCCCTCTCTATCTCTCTCCTCTCACCCCCTCTCTCTTTCTCTTCTCTCTCTCTATCTCTCTCTCTCTCTCTCTCCCTCTCTCTCTCTCATGGCACACCTTATCGTTTTTGTTCTGGCAAGTGTTTCACGAGTTTATCACGAATTACAGGGGTCACGGTCGATAAAGAATCCGTTCAGTCTGAGGTATGTATTTATGTATGTATGTATGTATGTATGTATGTTTGTACGTATGTGTGTGTGTGAATGTGCTTGTGTGTGTGTGTGTGTGTGTGTGTGTGTGTGTGTGTGTGTGTGTGTGTATGTGTGTGTGTATGTGTGTAAGTCACGTAAGAGGATCGTGCAAAGGTGTGTACAAGGGGGGAGGGGAGAGGGGGGAATACGTGACAAACTCCCGGACATGTGTGTGTGTGTGTGTGTGTGTGTGTGTGTGTGTGTGTGTGTGTGTGTGTGTGTGTGTGTGTGTGTGTGTGTGTGTGTGTGTGTGTGTGCAAAATATATTAATGATATCTTGACTAATATTCTATCCTTTCATACTAAAGTACATAAGGCGTCAGATAACAATGATAGTTACGATGTTATTTACCTTGACTTTAGCAAAACGTTCGACAAGATGCTACACCAGAGACTACTAAATAAAACCAAAGCTCATGGCATAGGAGGAAGAGTGTTAGAATGGATTAGAGCTTGGATCAGTGACAGAAACAGTGGGCCACCATAAACGGTGTAAAATCCAGGTGAGGGAGTGTTTCTAGTGGAGTTCCCCAGGGCTCAGTTTTGGGCCCCTCATTATTATGTACATAATCGACTTGGACAATGGGATTAATAGTGATGCTAGTACGGTTGCGGACGACACTAAAATAGGACGCCTAATTAGGTCAGGAGACTATGCCGAGATTCTGCAGGATGATCTTAGATAATTAATTGTTCACATGGTCGGTGAAATGGCAAATGGACTTTAATATCTCAAAATACAGCGTGTTAAACGTAGGGCTACACAACCACGAAAATAGATATAGCTTAGGTAACACGTTTTTAGATAAAACTGATTGCGAGAGAGACTTGCGAGTTCTAGTGAGTTCTGACCTTAAATCCAGGAAACAATGATTTAGCTCCAGGAATAAAGCTAACATAGCACTAGGTTTCATTGCTAGGATGGTTACAAATAGAAGTGCAGAGGTAATTATCAAACTCTATCTAACGTTATTTAGACTCATCTTTGACTATGCGGTACAGTTTTAGTCTCCGTCTTATAGAGTGGACATGAGTTCACTAGAATCAGTACAGAGGAGAATGACCAAAATGATACATGGACTCAGAAATATGCCTTACGAGGAGAGGCTTAGGCACCTTAACTTACACTCTCTGGAAAGACGCAGAGTGCGGGGTGATCTAATAGAAGTGTTCCCATGTCATGTTCATTTAACAAGGGTGACGCAAACAAGGTCATCATATTAAGACAACAGGGCAGGACTCGCAGTAATGGATTAAAACTGGAAAAAATTAGATTTAGAAAGGAAATAGGCAAGAATTGGTTTACTAATGGAACAGACTTAGTAACCATGTACTGAGCGCTGAAACTATCAGTTGTTTTAAGAAAAGGTTAGACAACTTTATGGATGGGGATGACAGGTGGTAATGGACATGGAACTGTCTAGTGTAGGCCTCATGGTCTCTTAGTCTCCATCATTCATGTGTCCTTATGTACTCCGCAATGTCACTGCAATATATTGGTCTTACTTAAACAACGCATTTTGTTAATCTATTATTTCACACAAAGGCAGCAATAGAATATCCTACTGTTTTTACACATATTGATTTAAACAAAAATATATATAAAAAAACGCAAAACCGGATTTTCGATTTGGGAGGTCTGCCAAGTTAATGAAAAACGTATAATTTTGCTGTCTCACCAAGCCTTCATGACTTTATAACCAGGAGTCTAACACACAAAAATCATGAAATGATCTCAAATAATCATCACATAAAACAATTAATATATCAGTATTTTACACATAGACATCCATAAAATGTTTAATTTCAGTATCCATTAAATATCTTGCACATTTTTCTATAATTCTATGTAGCTTTCGTAGCCAGCTATATTAAAAAAATAAAACAAAATAAAATAATTCAGTGAATATTTATAGAGCCTTAGCTCCCAACTGCCTATGACGACGTTGTCGTGAATTCGTTTGACTAGGAACGACTTCGGTTACAATCTTTCGTTTTTTCGAATTTCCAAATGTCAAAACACCTTTGCATCATATACTAAGAAACTGAATGACAAATTAAGAGAAATTAAAACAATACGAACATTGTAAAAAAAAATATGAATAATCTTAGAAAAGTCTGAAAACTATAAAGGAAGTCATATTCTAATTATTCAAAATCACAACAGTTGGTGAGACTACGTCACAAAAGTCGTCTAATGCTTCGATTCGCCAAAAGTCACTGATGACGTCATGACGCATGCGCAGCCAGGAGTGATGACGTCATGTCGCCTGTACAAGCGCATCGCTCATTCAAACTTCCCGAGATGCTTCCTGTCCATCTGATTTTTAATATTCAGTCTGCGTTTGTTCTCTAGAAATTTATGCATGCCGCGTAGATGAACTCGTGTCCAGAGTAGCAGCTTTCGAAAAATGAACGTGATTTAAATTTGCTCACTCTTAATTCTCCTACAACCTCCTTTCTTTCTGATTAATTGATTTTTGTTCATGTCATGCGCTATCCGCCACGTTTGCAAAAGAATACTGATTGCGTATGATATTTTGTATTCATAAATATATGACATAAAGCGTGTAAAACATATATTTCATGTTTCCTTTTTTATTTAGTTTTCCGTAGCTACATTTAACCGAAGAATATTGAATTATAATTTACTGTATGTTTTATATGTGTACTTTCTTACTGCGTTTGAAATTGTAAGGTTGTCAGTAATGTACTTTTTACGACAGAAAGAAAAAGAAGAAATAACCTAAGAAAGAAAAATAAAATAAAGAAAACGAAGAAAGAAAAAGTCTACAGTTTGTATCTGTAACCAAATATAAATTAAAATAGAATAATTTTCTTAGTAAATATTAACAACTGCTATGAAGAGAATTTACTTAAACATATTATTCGATTACTACAATAAATAATTTGTGATTGTTGTATTTGAGATGAGTGTGTTTATAAGTTTGTTTTTAAGATAAAATTGAGCCAAGGATTCAGCAACAAGCAGGAATAAAATAATAATAATAATAATAATAATAATAAAATAAATGAATAAATAAATCTAGATCAAAACATATGAATATGCATTGGCGATGTTCTATGGATGAAATCTGAGTAAGAACCATATATTTTGGAGAAAAAAAAAGTTAAAACAAAACAAAATGTATAATAGTCGTGGTCGATAAAAGAGATAACAACATTCAGGAATATTCCTCGAATGTGCATTGGTGAACCGAAGGAGTAACAGCCAGTGGCAAAGTCTATTCAAATGTCAAACCTTTCTGGGGCAAAGATCAAGTTTATAAAGAAGTACGAGATGACGAAGGAAATGATGAAAAAAATGAATAAGTTGTGAGACGTGGGAGGGTTTGAGGTACAAGGGAGTGGCGTAAAGAGGAGAGAGAAAATGAGAAAGAGACGAAGAGGAAGAGGAAGCAGGAGAGAGGGAAGAAGTTAAAAAATGAAAAAAGTTGAAAAGTGTTTAAGACGTAGAGGTTGGATGGAATTGGAGGTTGAAGGAACAAAATGGAGTGAGAGATTAGATGGAGAGTAGAAAATTGCAAAAAAGAAGAAAAAGAAGGAAGATTAAGAAGAAGAAAAAGAAGATGAGGAAGAAGGAGAAGAACAAGAAAAAGAAGAACATGAAGAGGTAAAAGAAAAAGAGGAAGAAAATTCCTGTAGAATGAACAACAGAACCAAAGAAAAAAAAATAGAGAAAAAAATTGGCCAAGAGGTCACCAGGAGACCGCAAGACCAAAAAAAACAAAATTTCTTAAAGAAAAGAAAAAAATTAGTCTAGAGGTTACCAGGAGACCAGAAGAAAAAAAAAATTCTTAAGAAAAAAAAAAAAAAAAAGTTGGCTTAGAGGACACCAGGAGACCGCAAGAAGAAAAACCAAATTTTCTTAAAGTAAAAGAAGAAGGAAAAGAGATATTTCAAAATGAATAAAGGAAATTAGACAAAGATTTAATAGTTCTGAGGAGCCAAATGAGAACAGAACAGAAAGAGGAAACAGAGGAAGAGTAAGTGAAGCGAAAGAATTCTCAAAATTACTGAAAACGGGGAAACTACCGGGGATGGACGGGGTGAAATGCGAAATGTAACGAATAAGACGGAAATGAATCGAGGCAAAGAATTTAAGACAGTGGTTCCCAAACTGGGGGGTTAAATTACCCCCTGGGGGTAATCTAACCCCTGGGTGTAATTTAACCAACTTTCGGGGGATATTGGAGAGTTGACAGAAAAACATAATAAAAATAATTCTGAAAATCAAGAAGTCAAGAATTCCTCAATTAGCTTCAATCATGCAACTCCATCCACCCCACTGATGTTCTTGACATCTTTGGCAATAGTTATTAGAGATGTACAATGTTCAAATACAATAAATAAACGAAGATATCTCTAGTGTTTAGATTTAGCCATATATATCAATGTTGACAACATTTTGTTAAAGGGGTAACATGCTTAATATGGCATGGTAGACTTGGTAACAAGCTGAAGAAGTTTGGGAGTCACTGATTTAACCCATTCAACTCCGATGACAAGATGTCTTGTCATTTGGTCAAATAAAACAAAAAATCATAAAACACCAAAATGTTTGATCAAACACCAGAAAAATATGACGTCAATCCTCGCTTCGCTCGCAGCGAAGCGAGGACTGACGTCATATTTTTCTGGTGTTTGATCAAACATTTTGGTGTTTTATGATTTTTTGTTTTATTTGACCAAATGACAAGACATCTTGTCATCGGAGTTGAATGGGTTAAGGCAAGGTCTGAAACAAATAACATACTCCAGGCGGCTAGACGAAGGGCATGGTTTATGCCCAAACACAAAGAAAGAAGAGAGATAATAAATACATTGAATGTAAGAAACTAAACGAAAGTCCCACCAAATATCCCAGGTAAAGTGTATGGAGGAATAATGTATGAAATAACAGGAATCAAATAACAAATATCAAAGTATTAAATAGTAAAGGAAAAGTTTGAGAAAGAATGACTAAGGTTTAGGAAAAGGAAAGAGATACAAAAAACGAAAAGAAGGCATTTTGCATGTTTTTCGTGGATCTAGAGAAAACGTATGACATAGTTAACGTAAGTATGTTATTAAAACATAGGGAAGCTATGACGTAAGAAGATAACTACTGAATTGAATGAAACACATTCATTGTTTTTTTGTTTTGTTTTTTCATAACAAGATACGGGATGGATAGAGGGTGGGGAAATGGTTCAACATTACACAGACTCATGTTTATAAAAGAAACGGAAATGTATCACTAAAACATAAGATTGGAGGAGACTGGAAGAGACTATAAGGCCTACACTAGGCAGTTCTTTGTCCCTTACCCCCTGTCATCTCTATCCATAAAGTAATCTCATCTTCACTTAAAACAACCTATAGTTTCGGCGCTCACTACCTACCTGGTTACTAAGTCTATTCCATTCGTTAACCATTCTGTTGGTAAACCAGTTCTTACCTATTTCCTTCTTCAAAGGTTATCACACTGGGCTTCCACGGGCTTCATCAACGTCGACAATCAAGAGTTCGTTCGAGTCAAAACGACTTCGGTTACAATATTTGAATTTTCAAATATCAATTAATTATCTTTCCGTCGTATATAGCAAAGCTGAATGATGAACTCAGGGATTGAAAACCCATACGAATGTTACACATACTGTTGAAATGTTCTCAAAGAGGTCTAGATTTCTGTAGGTGAATGGAGGTTGTAGCTAAGATGTTGGAGGAAAAATACCCCAGTGTGATGACCCCTATAAGCCTAAGAGTGTGGATGGTGGAGAGCACACTAGAGGCAAAGCCATAGCATCAGAGTGAGTTGATAAAGAGAAAGACAGTCGACTGGAAGAGGGCTGGAGTGTTGGACATAGATCATCTAAGGCAGCGTTTCCCAAACTTTTTCGACCCTAAGGGCACCCCCTATAGTCAGGGCTAAGCAGTCCAGCACCCCTTAATAACTAATATCTTATTACTAGAAGGATAAAAGAAAATGCATGTATGCATTGCTTCTCACCACCTCTGCTTATGAAACGCTGATAGGCCAGCACCCCCTAATAACTAATATCTTATCACTAGAAGAATAAAAGAAAGTGCATGTATGCATCGCTTCTCAGTACCTTAGCTTATGAAATGCTGATAGCCCAGGACCCCTAATAACTAATGTCTTATTACTAGAGGGATAGAAAGTGCATGTATGCATCGCTTCTCAGCACCTCAGCTTATGAAACGCTGATAGACCAGTACCCCTTAGCTAATATCTTATTACTAAAAGAGTAAAGGAAATAAGTGCATGTGTGCATCGCTTCTTAGCACCTCAGCTTGTGAAATACTGATAGACCAGTACACCCTAATAACTAATATCTTATTACTAGATGGGTAAAGGATGTGTGTGCATCGCTTCCCAGCATCTATCAATGACTGTTTTCAGCACCCCAGCTTATGAAGCGCTGATCTATGGGACACATATAGCACAAGAAAATTTTAAGAAAGAAAAATAGAAAGATGGTAGATATGTGTGGGATGATTGGGAAAGATGTCAAAGAAGTAGCTTTCGCGAAGACACGAGAGAATGAATAAACGAAACAAATACATAAATAAAGATAAACATAAACGAATAGATAAATAAATGAATAGATAAATACATTCATAAATTTTACTTGGGGGGCAAATCCTGAGACTTAACTTCAAACTGAATAAAAGAAATAAAAGAATGACAAAAGGGCAGGATGGCAGGAAGGATGAACGGAGTGGATGAGGGCAAGAAAGGATGAGGATGGATGACCGTCGTACATCAAGGAGGAATGACGAAGGAGACATGGAACTATCAAGAGGCCACAGGACTGCAAATAGGTAAGAAAAGTGAGATCATTTCAATGAACAGTGAGATATGGAGGGTTATGTGGGGAGGAAGTGGGGAGGGGCTCAGATAAGAATGATTAAAGTATATAAGTCACTACCGCCCTTGTCATGAGGATGCTGGCGTTCGAGTCCTTGGCAGTGCCACATTTCAATTTCTGCATGTCGGCCTTGATGGCTTAGAATTAAAGTGCATTGTGGTTGTTAAAATGTATCTCTAATCACTGGGACCCATTCAGTGTTGTACAAACATATATATATATATATATATATCTATATATATATATATATATATATATATATGTGTGTGTGTGTGTGTGTGTGTGTGTGCGTGTGTGTGTAATAATAATAATAGTAATAATAATAATAATAGGTTTATTGAAATAGCAGTGATACATTGAGAATAATACAATAAGAGTAATTATATGAGTAATACGCCTAGTTGAAGTTTTATTGTGATACTCTGACAATAATGCAATACAGTAATCATATGAGTGATATGCCTAGTCTAAGTTTTATAACGAGTTTATTGTGCGAACAATGGATGGTGTGTGTGCGTGAGCGTGTGTAAATACATATCTTTATACACAAAACATACACGAAAAGTAAATAGATATATATGCCTAAAGACAAAACACACAAAAATACATGCGTATGGATGCAAATATGTATATAATCACATCCATACATTTCGTTCTCTAATCCACAAATATAAATCATCCTAATCAATGAAACTGTGTCAGTAAGACACTTTCTGTACGCAACCTCCCTATCGTAACAACCTTAAGGGGAATTTTTCTTCATTACACATTCTAAGACGCACCCAGTTAATGTAACAAGCGCGCGCGCGTAACAACTCGGTAATTGCCCCATTGGATCACGTGACCTGAGTGCCTACGAGTGCCTAATGACCAATTGATAGTCTGACCTCATCTCTGCTCTGGCGGCACACAAGGCTAGCATGCTACTTGCTTTTGTGATTTCACATTTGGAAATTTGAAGAAAACAGAAGATCAAAACCGAAGTAGTTTCTACTCAAACCAAGTAGCAAAGGTGAGTAGCAAAAGCAAGTAGCATGCTAGCGAGAAAGGCCTAGTGTGCCGCCACATCTCATTTATTGCCAGGAACTCTGAAGACGCACTTTACATATTCTATTCTGGTTAACGCCTGGCGATTTTACTCAGCTTAGGGCTGAATAATACATGAATAATAAGAGACCCATAATATAAGGGCTTAAATATGAATGTATATAATTCATATAAGATATCTATGATTGTCCAAGATCTTACACGCAAAAAAAAATGAATAAATAAATAAATAAATAAATAAAAATTAGATAAATAAATAAATAACTAAAAAATAAAATAAAATAAAAAATAAAATAATAATAATAATAATAATAATAGTAATGGTAATAATAATTATAAAATATCGGTGTAGAGAAACCATTTGCTTTACCACAAAGCTAACCAACATAACTCTTTTTTTTAAGTTTTCATACAGAAATGTGTAATTTGTAACTGCGGGCCATACCCCTCGCCTCAACTGTACATTCCATTAGGTTGGTGAGTTCCCTTAACTGATTAAAATCGACTGACGGCAGAAAACATATAGAAAACTGTTTTCGAACGAGCTTGTCATTGCGTTGCTCTTCACTAGCGTTTCTATCCTTGAACACAATAGAGTTATTGAAGGAGATTTGGGGACGACAGTAGAAAGGTGGGGATGAAAGTTAAAAAAAATGATCAAGATTATCTATCTACTCGTTTATCTATTTATCTATTCCATTATCATTCAATTATCTACTTATTTATTCATCCATTTACTAATTTATTTGTTAATTTTATTTATCTATTTATTTATTAATTCAACATTTATTCATTTATATATTTATTTTTTATCTGTTTGTTTATAGGTTCATCATTATCTATTTATTCATTATTATATTTTTAGATTAATTTCCAATCATGGAAAGAAAGCTACAAAACTCTGGTCCATAGGGGTATCTCTAAATGCCCTGACACATTGACTGCATACGAGGACACACGACATTAACCTCTTAGCTTATCTGTTTTTCTTCCGAGATGAATAAAATCGCCTGGCGACAGGCAGAATAAATACAAAAATCGTCTGAGATGCCAATTAACGCCAGATAATTTAATTCGTTGTTTTTGTCTGTGATCACGATGATATTGGCCATGTGGAATTTACCTACTCAAATTTTAATCAATTCATTCATCTATTTATGTCTCAGTTCATTAATTAATCTATTTAATTCTTAATTTATTTATTTGTTTTCTTTGTAGATAATGGTAGGCTTGTGTCTGGCATATTCCGTAAAATATATCAATGTATACATAAACTACAAAAAAGGGGCATTTACAAGATGACCATTATTTTGTTCTAATTAACTGTTTACGAACAGCAAGTTAAACACACACACACATACACACACACACACACACACACACAGACACACACACACACACACACACACACACACACACACACACACAGACACACACACACACACACACACACACACACACACACACACACATATATATATATATATATATATATATACATATATATGTGGTAAGATCCAAAGTATCACGTGCATTTGATCACTATCTACTCCAAGAAGAGTTTTTGAAAATAATAATAATAATAATAATAATAGTAATAATAATAATAATAATAATAATAATAATAATAATAATAATAATGATAATAATAAAATAAATAAAATATCTATACCTTCTCTTTCTCACTTCTCTTACTCCTCCTCCTCCTCTTCCTCCTCCTCCTCCTCCTCCTCCTCCTCCTCTTCGCCTTCTAACCCTCCTCCTCTCTTGTTCCGTTTTCATCATTACTGGCAACCCCCACAGCTTCAATCATGATAACTATTTCTACATTTTCTGTTGCAACATCTTTGTTGATATATCTGCCCATAACTAGTTGGCACTAAATGATACTCGTTTCCGTTCTAATAATGCAACTTAAACTCTTATAAATAAGAACATAAAAATGGAGGAAACTGCAAGAGACCATGAGGCCTATGCTAGGGAGTTCCACGTCCATTACCACCTGTCATACCTATCTATAAAGTTATCTAATATTCCTTTAAGCAACCAAAGGACATAAGAATGGAGGAGGCTGCAAGAGACTATAAAGCCTACACTAGGCAGTTCCATGTCCATTACCACCTATCTTCCCCATCCATAAAGTTATCTTACCTTTTCTTAAAACAACCAACATTTTCAGCGCTAATTACCTGGTTACTAAGCCTATTCTATTCCTCAACACTGTTGGTAAACCAGTTCCTGTTCGTTTAATTCTTAAACCTAAATTCGTCCAATTTAAACTCATTATGACGAGTCCTACCTTGATGTCACGTCGTTGTGTGTTAAATAAGTACATATGTACCGTACACACATCACATTTGTGGCAATAGTAGTAATATAGTAAACCTTTATGATTCATGTGTTTTGATATGAAAGGCTTAATTGATCTACACACATAAACATCACGTTTGCCTTCCTGTTCCTTATCTATTTTTTGTTTGTAAACCAAAAACATAAAAACAATTAGTTAACTTCTTTTCCGAGTGATTCAGTTAATTTCTTAACAAGACGTTGAAGTCACCGGAACTAGGATAAGGGTTATCTTACCTTCAGACGAAGCTGAGTAGATGGCGGTGGTGGGAGGGGGTGGTGGTGGAGGTGTTGTTCCTTCGCGCACACTTACACACACGCAAGATATCTCAACTGATTGACAGAGTTGCCTGACCTGTCAGCTGTCAGACACCTTACAGCCGACCCAAAGTCAGACCCGGTCCACCTGTCAGCAGATTTGGTCTTCTTCTGCCTGCCAGCAGACAGAGAATGACCTAACACAGGAGCGTGCTCGTCTTCGGCAGCCCGTGGGAGTCTGCCAAGAGGTCCTCGAGGGTCTTGTCAACAAGAGAAAACGCTCCCCGGGAAGCGTGCGAGTTCGACCGAGCGAGTTCGAGAACTGAGTTCGGGAACTGCTTGACGTGTTCTTCGCGAGGTCCGCACTGGGTCTGAGTGCCGGGCGGCCAGGTCCCAGCCTAAGGTATCCCCCCTTCCCCCCCTCCCTCCATCTCACTGCCACTGCCACCACCCCCTCCCTCCCTCCCTCCTTCCCCTTCCTCCCTGCCACCACCCCTCCTCCTCCTTCTCTTCCTCTTCCGTTGCTTCGTCTTCCTCCTCGTTCTTCTCTTCTTGTTTCTCTTCATCTTTTACTCTTTTCTAAGTACTCCGTCTCATTTTCATTGCTCTTTTTCCCTTCTCTTTTAATCTCTTTCTTCATCCTTTTCTCGTTCTTTTTTTTCAATTACTCTCATCCAATTTATTCTTTTCATTTTTCTTTTTTCGTCTGCTTTGTCCTTTATATACTTCCTTCTCGTTTTTTTTTTTATTCTAAACTTCTTTCTCCCCCTCCTCCTCTCCTCCTCTCTTTACTTTTGAAAAATTTGCATCAACTTATCCTTTCTCCTTCTCATTTCTCTTTTTTACTCCTCTTCCTCCTCCACTTCCTCTTCTTCCTCCTTCTCCTCCTCCTCTTCGTCCTCTGACCCTCTTCCTCTCATGTTCTGTGTTCATCTTTCCTTTTTTTTTTTTATATTTACATTTATTTTTTCAATATTCCCATAACATTTATATCGTTATATTTCAACCTTCATATAACAAACCGATCTTTACTTTCTCATCTTCTTCCACCTCCTCTTCCTCTTCCTCTTCTTTGTCCTCTGACCCTCTTCTTCTTCTTCATCCTCTTCTTCTTCCTCGTCATCCTCCTTCTCCTCTTCCTTCTCCTCCACTTTCTCCTCTGACCCTCCTCCTCCTCTTCCTCTTTTTCCTCTGACCCTTCTCCTCCTTCTCTTCCTCTTTTTCCTCTGACTCTCCTCCTCCTCCTCCTCTTCTTCTTCCTCCTCTGACCCTCCTCCCCTTCTTTCTCTTTCCCATCCGTTCCTCCTCTGACACAATTTCTCTTCCTCCTCATACTTTCGTTTTCTCTAACAAGTTGGACGAACACAACCTCCCCTACTCTTACCTCCTCTCCCTTCTCGGTCGGTCTCAACTTTCATTCCCTCCGCGTGTGATTCCCCTCCCCCAACCCAATCCCGCTTCCTCGTTGTACTTACCTCTTCCTCACTCAATCTGTGGTTTCCGTTTCGTTGTCATTAATTTTGTTTCCCCACTGTGTCATTTTTTGTCCTCCGAAGATTTGTAACTGTTCTGCTTATTTTGTCCTCCTCCCCCCCTCTCTCTCTCTCTCTGGCTCTCTCTTTCTTCTTATTCCTCTGGACAGTTATTCCTGTTATCTTTATTTTCTCCCACCCTCCCTCCCTATCTCTCTCTCAATCTCAAGGATAACTGAATCAAAACAACCACCCATTAAAAAAAAAAAAAAAAAAAAAAAAAAAAATCTCTCCCTTCTCATCGCCTCAGGGACGGAAGGACCACCCTGAACCCCGCCACACTCATTGGGACAAAAGCAGTGTAGCGAGGCACAGCACTCCCACAGCAGGTAGTTGGTTTACCCCCACAGCCTCATCACACAACATCTCCCCTCCCTCCTCCTCATCTACTCATCTATGAATCGGATGCGAAGAACATCCATTTTGGTCGCGTCCTTTCATTCATTCACAATTTAGCTCCAACATATATATATATATATATATATATATATATATATATATATATATATATATATATATATATATATATATATATATGGTTGAGGCCGAGATGTGAAATAAAAATGAAATTATAATGAAATAAAACAATAGGGATAATAATAGAAACGAAAAGAAATATTTGTACTCCGAAAATATGACATCTGAAAGTTCGTGGTTTTCACAGAAAATGGAAAACAGTGGCTACAACATATATATATATATATATATATATATATGTATATTATATATATATATATATATACATGTAATTCTATTTTTATATTATACTTAATTTTCATTTATATTTTGCAAATCCATCTCAACTTCAACCAGCTGCTCTCAACCTCCCTCCTTGCCCTCCACCCTCATCCTCGACTTTAGTCCCACTCGATCCTTGAGCAGCAAGTTCCTCCTTTACCCTTCAGCGCTAGCCAGAATAAACTCTATAAAGTGCATCAAGTAGCTAAGGGCGCTATCACACTGAGCTGTTTTTTCCACCAACTGTTGGAGGAAATCTGATTTGCTGGAGGAGGATGACTTACCTCCAGCATATTAAATGACACATCTATGAAATTTGACGACGGAAAAAGTGCTGGCGGTACCGTCGACAAATTGGAGGTTGGAGGGAAAATAGCCCAATGTGATAGCCCCTTAAGGGGATCGGTTACCCCGCGCCCTTACGTACCTTATGGTACTTTACTCTTCTGCCGCCAGGTGATTTTATTAATCAAAATATACTTCAAGAAGGAATCAGCCAAAAACTGGTTTACCAACAGAGTGGACTATGTAGTTAGCGCTGAAACAATTGGTTAAGAGAAGCTTAGATAACTTTATTAACAGGGATGCCAGGTAGTAAGGGACATGGAACTGCCTAGTGTAGGCCTTAT
Source organism: Oratosquilla oratoria (assembly GCF_046742065.1). Taxonomy (NCBI): domain Eukaryota; kingdom Metazoa; phylum Arthropoda; class Malacostraca; order Stomatopoda; family Squillidae; genus Oratosquilla; species Oratosquilla oratoria. The sequence goes on along the minus strand of NC_134816.1, from coordinate 23,732,671 downwards.
GGTCTCCTGCAGTCTCCTCCATTCTTATGTTCTTTGGCGGTTTTAAGAGAAAATTAGATGACTTTATGGGTGGAGATAACATATGATGATGGACATGGAACTACCTAGTGTAGGACCTATGGTCTCTGCAGTCTCCTCCGTTTTTATATTCTTTGGCTGTTTTAAGAGATAAAATGAATTCATGGATAGGGATGATAGGTGGCAATGGACATGGAACTACCTAGTGTAGGCCTTATGGTCTACTGCAGTCTCCTCCATTCTTAAGTGGTATGAGAATCCTGACAGAATAAAATATTTGAAGGATTATCATTATACCAAATTATCTTTTTCCTCTCCCTCTCTCTCTCTCTCTCTCTCTCTCCCTCTCTCTCCACGTGGCTTCACATCTCTCGCCGACTGACAATTCCGGTTTCCCCTCCTCCCCCCCTCTCCCCCTCCCCTCTCTCCCCCTCCCCCTATCATCCCCCTCTCCCCCTCATCCCCTCATCCCCGTCTTCAAAAGACATCGACAACGCTCGTAGAGGAATGTGACATCACAGATATAGAAACGGATTCAAAATTAATTCCTCTCTCTACCTCTCTCTACCTCTCTCTCTCTCTTGTCTGTGCTTACTTGGAATGAAAAAATAAATCCTGTTTATCCTGATTTAATTATCTTTTCTTCTTTTTTTTTAATCTGGATTTTTAAACCAACGTCAAGAACGCACTAAATTACTTCAACTTAATATTTTTTTCAACTAAATGCAAAACCAGCTTAGCAGGTTACCTCTTAATCAATAACTTACTCTCTCGGGCGTTGAGGCAGTATCCTAAGCCTTTTCTAAGTATATATAATCAAACCTAAACATTTCTTTTTGTCCTAGTTTAAGTTAACTGTGTTCTAGGAATCCTCTACACGGTTGATCGAGCAGGAGTGTTGGTAACTGTTCAATATATTTTCTAGAATTGAAGTTAGGCTTCCATGGGACTACAGAAGAATGAGGAAGACTGCAAGAGACCATAAGGCGTACACTAGGCAGTTCCGTTTGCTCATGAGGTATTCGGTGAGTTTTCTGGTTCTTTGACAGTCGACCCGTGTCAACTGAGTTTTGGTGAAATCTAAACACCGGCTTCCTAGATAAATTATTTATCTATATTTATCTATTTTGTTCATTTACTTATTTATTTGTTTATTTATTAATCTAGTTCGCCACAGACGACGTTCTTAGCTTTAACTAGAATGAAATTAGTATCAAAATATACAAAGAAGGATAATAGTTTCCTTGAATTCTAGAAAGTTTTTTGAAACTTGTTGAGAAACATCACGTTATCGACGTAAGGCAGGACTCGCAGTAATAGATTTAAATTGGACAATTTTAGACTTAAGAAGGAAATAGGCAAGAACTGGTTTACTAATAGGGTGGTCAACGAATGGAATAGACTTAGTAACCATGTAGTGAGCTCTAAAAATATCAGTTATTTTAAGAAACGGTTGGACAACTTTATGGATTGGGATGACAGGTGGTAATGGACATGGAACTCCCTAGTACAGGCCTTATGGTCTCTTGCAGTCTCCTTTATTCTTATGTTCTCTTATCTTCAGTCTCTATGTTTTGTTTTATTTGTCGGCCGGCTTATCACATCGTTGTTTTATTCTATTTCATATATATTTTTCCTTTGTCCCTCCATCTTTCCCGACCAGCCGTCTTATTTTTATTTATTAAATATTTATTTTTAAGCTTGTGTTTGCCGACCGGCCTTCCGTATAGATATTTAATCTATTTACTATTATTTTTAATTTATCTATTATAGCTATATTAGTTTTATTTATTTATTTTTTGTTTTGTTTTTGTGCCTCCCATTTTCCCGTCATTCTCTCTGAAGAAGGCTTATAGCTGAAACGTAAGAGACTAAAGCACCTCTGTTATCATTCTGTGTTTTTATCGGGGTTTGTTAATCTCACACGGTCCTCTGGGTCTGCAAAGGTTAGCCTTTGTCGAGGGAGGCCCTCTGAGGGTTGATCTCGAATGTCCACCTCGGTGTGGTGGAAATTGCCCCAAAAGCTCCTGGACACTCGGAGTTCGGGGGGGATTTTGGACTCGAGCGAGAGACCGAAGAGAACGGAAAGGCCGGCCGGCCGGCAAGAGGAACAAGAACGGCAAAGGACTTGAAGGAAGAGCCGGCTGCTGGCCATGAAGGAGGGAGGAATTAAAAGACAACGATACGGATGGACCAAAGGAACTACATGGAAGGCCGACCGGTAAGAGCAACAAGAACGGCAAAGGACCTGAAGGAAGAACTGACTGCCCATGAAAGCGGGAGGGATTAAAAAACAACGATACGGATGGACCAAAGGAACTATATGGAAGGCCGGCCGGCAAGAGGAACAAGAACGGCAAAGGACTTGAAGGAAGAGCCGGCTGCTGGCCATGAAGGAGGGAGGAATTAAAAGACAACGATACGGATGGACCAAAGGAACTACATGGAAGGCCGACCGGTAAGGACAACACGATGACAAAGGACCTGAAGGAAGAGCCGGCTGCTGGCCATGAAGGAGGGAGGAATTAAAAGACAACGATACGGATGGACAAAAGGAACTACATGGAAGGCCGACCGGTAAGGACAACACGATGACAAAGGACCTGAAGGAAGAGCTGGCTGCTGGCCATGAAGGAGGGAGGAATTAAAAGACAACGATACGGAAGGACCAAAGGAACAACTACACGGAAGGCCGACCGGTAAGGACATCACGATGACAAGGGACCTGAAACAGCCGGCAGGCCGGGAAAGAGGGATAAAAAAGAAAGGAAAAAAATAATAATAACGATACGGAGGGCCGGCCGGCAAACAGGAAACTGAAAAAAACGCCGGCCGACCGTGAAAGAGGGAGGGGCCAAGAAAACAAAAATAACAATATTACAGTAGGCCGGCCGGCTAAAAAAAAAAAAAAAAAAAAAAAAAAAAACAAATAAAAAAAAACAGCCAGCCGGCTGGGAAAGAGGGACAAAAAAATAAATAAAAATAAAATAAATAAATAAATAAACAAAAAAATTAAGATATTAATGATATTGAGAGCCGGCCGGTAAAAACAAGAAAAACAAAATGAAAATAAACAACGGCCGGCCGGGCGGGAAAGAGGGGAGACATGCATGATAATGATAACGATACGGAGAGCCGGCCGAAAAAAAAGGGGTTTCTTGAAGGTTTCCCAGAGGCTCTTCATGAAGAGGCAGCGATGAACCGAACAAACTCGAAAAAATCAGTAATACCATGCGATTGATTCTTTTTCATTTGATATTTTTGTGATTTTTTTTTTTTTCTAGAATTATTAATAAACTTCCTAAAAATAAATTCTGTCTTACGTAAATGGATTACCGGAAAAATGTTTCCTTTATAAGAAAAAAAAAATGGTTAGATTAGGATTGGAAAGTATTTTCTTGTGAAAAAGTTCCTTGGGACACTGCTATTACTGGAATATAAAGAACTTTCCCTTAGTGTATCTTTTTATCTCTTTGATGCTCTTTGGTAAAGAGGTTCCAAAAAAGAACAGAATGTGAAGTTCTTACTGATGACGTAGAGAAATTAAGTAAAAGTGGTGAAGTCACTGTAGAGCATTCCTTCAAACAAGAAGTAATTGCTGACGCCAATAAACCAAAGGGAGACCATGTCGGAAATTAAATAATCTTCTTTTCTTCTTTTCCTGTTAACGTTTCCCATTTTCATTTGAGGTCGACGTTCATCGCCAGTCGTTTCCACCTGTTTCGGTCCATCACTTCCTCCTCCTCCAGCTGTTTCACCTTAAGGTTCTCTCTGACATACAGGGTGTCTCAATAAGATGCACTCATTCCATGACACCACGAGTAACTGTAATATTGGATATCACAGAAACGATCTTGGCAATGACATCAGAAAATACCTTTGGTCTCATGAACGGCGCTAATGATAACTCTCAATCTCCTCTTTCAATTTTATTCTTAAAAAAAAAGTCTTAGTCATGGGGTGGGAGAATTACACTGGACTAAGGGGAAAGAAAGACTAATTTTGTCTTTAATTTCATCACATTCTTTAACTTAAATCCTTAATCTTGTACTAATGTAAAAAAAATACTGGACTTACTGTCTTTCAAAGTGTGCGTACTTTTTATTGAGACACCCTGTATATATGGTACGATGGGGGTCATCGGGCCAACACTGGGGTAAATGGGCCACATAAAAGTTATTCGTGTATTAGAAATTATGTTACAACTGATAAATAGAATTCTGGTAAAATGGAGGTAGGTATTTATTCAGGGTAAAAGTGAAACATTTAAAATTGAATTATTAAAAAAAACGAATAACTTTTATATGGCCCCCCAGTGATGGGCCGATTACCCCATCCCACGGTATATATATATATATATATATATACACGTATATATATATATACGTATATATATATATATATATATTATATATGCAAAAAGATCACAACACCACGTGATCCAAAAGATTGCTGATAACCACAGGGAAAAAACGGAAAAGAAAACTAGAATTCCCAAGCGCTTTCGTGATCCCCTGAAGATGTGAAATATCACGAAAGCGCTTGGGAATTCTAGTTTTCTTTTCCGTTTTTTCCCTGTGGTTATCAGCAATATATATATATATATATATATATATATATATATATATATATATATATATATATATATATATATATATCTATATATATATGGCCACAAAATAGTTAAAAATCAGACCCTAGTATTACCATCAGGAAAGCAGACACGGCTGCTACTTAAGTACTGTAGTGTTTGGACGATTGATACCAGCCTCAGTGATACAACAAAGTTTAAAAAGATCAACAAAGACCCCACAGAATTATTAAAGGAAAAAAAGTAAGCAGACTAATAGAGGAGAATAATGTTGCCAGTAAAATAAAATTCGATAATCTTTCAGGCGAGTATGGTATGGGTTACTGTTACGGGACAGTAAAAACTCTGCTAAAGGAAGGATGGACGTATAATGAAACAGATTACAAAGATGAACATTAAACCAGTCAACCCAGAGACAATACTTAACTTTGTGATTTATTATATGACAAGGAAGATCAGACAATTCCTACTTAAAAACAACCCCCATCAAGAGAGAAAAGAACTTCAGAAATCACATGTCATCTATAGGTTTACTTGTGCATGAGGGAACTGTGAAGCCCTCCCCTCCACCTAATGTATATTGGCATGACGACAATGGGGTTATTCCGTCACCTTTCATACCGCCTGACATCAGGCTAACAAGAAACATCCTGGAAGAAAACATTGACATTTTGGAAATATGTACAGAGGATGCACGCCCCCCAATCTTAGATGCATTATACATTAAAGAGCTGAGCCCAAACCTAAATATTCAAGCAGATGACCTTAGGGCCTTCCCAAGCATGAGACAAACTGCCAGAAACCCAAGCATGAGACATAACCCCACAAACCCAAGTCCGAGACAAAAGGCCACATGACCAAGCATAAGACATTTTGTCACAACACCAAGTCGGAGGCTTCCCCCAGCACGTGACATTTCATCACTGCCTGAGTTACCAGGTAACCTCTCCCAGGTGACCGGTGACCTCCCCTAGTAAAGAGCAAATATGAAAATTTAAGTATATAAAGTAACATCATTACCTAATTCACCGGAATAATTCTTATCCTGACCAGATAGAATATTCCTAAGAACTACTGAAGAAGGGTCTTGATTCCGAAATCGCTATATAGCAAACATGACCACCTATAACGAAGTCATAAACCCCCTTTCAAAGGAACGTAAGAAAGCAGGGCTTCTGCTGGGCGAAACGTCAAATATATTGGATCCCATACTCTGCGTTTGGCCTCTTTCCTACAGTGCTGTTGCAGTCGTTGCTGCTTTTACTCAACATAAGTCCATAGTAAAGCATATGTAAAACACGTTTAAGACAATAATAAATGCACAATTAGCCATCACTTTTAATTAATTATGTATAAGAGAAAATATCCTATCCATATATATATATATATATAATATATATATATATATATATATATATATATATATATATATATATATGAGTGGCAGGGTGGCGAGATAAACACCGAGAACCGTTGAAGTTTTATTAACTGACGTTTCGCTCTTAACAGAGCTTCTTCAGGAAGAAGCTATGTTAAGAGCGAAACGTCAGTTAATAAAACTTCAACGGTTCTCGGTGTTTATCTCACCACCCTGCCACTCATTTTGTCGTCCATTCCTCAATATATATATATACATACATACATACATACATGTATTTGTGCGCGCACGTGTGTGTAAATCAGATGTACCAACCAATTCTTGGGGAAAAAACTGACTCGGGCAATGTCCGTTAAGGCTCCACCAATGGCCCCGAAGCGTACGTTTCCTTAACAAAGAAACCTGTTACCAGATCAGTCGAACCAGAAAAAATCCAATCTCATAACATACATACATACTTGCGTACATACATATGTACGTACATACATACACACACACTCATATACGCATGCATATTTTATATACGAGAACATACATAAATGCATACACATATACAGATACAAACTCATGCATACATACATATATACATACACAAACACATGAATACATACACATATACATACAAAAACACATGCACACATACATATATACATATACACACATACATACATGCACATATACATACACAAACATATGCATATATACATATATATACATACACACATGCATACATACACAAACACATGCATACATATACACACACATTTATTAACTTATTATTAATTTACATTTATCTACCTGTTCCATTTATCAATCTATTTATTTATCTATTTTATTCATTTATCTTATTGATTTATATATTTTCAAAATTTTGTTTTGTTGCCTGTGATCACAATAACGGCAGGGTTGATCATTTTTAACAATAAATTTTGTCAATAAATTTTGGCAATATATTTTGGCAATAAACTTTGCCAAATAATTTTATGGTGTATTCGTGGATTTCTGTCCAGTTATATAATCAAAGAAGCTAATTTGAGAAGAACCTGCCCTTTCTGGACAGCCAGTCTGTGTATAGCCCGGTAGTTAAAAACATGAGAATGGGGGAAACTGCAAGAGACCATAAGGCCTACACTAGGTAGTTCCATGTCTCTTACCAACTGTCATCCCCATCCATAAAATTATCTTATCTCCTCTCACAATTAACAAAGAACGTAGGACCATAAGAATGGGGGAGACTGCAAGAGACCATAAGGCTTATACAAGGGAGTTTCATGTTGCTTCCCACCTGTCATCTCTGTTAATAAAGTTAAATAATCTTAACTAATTGTTTCAGCGCTAACTACGTAGTTACCGAATCTACTCTCTTCGTTAACCATTCTGTTGGTAAACCGGTTCCTTCTTAAACTCCTCAAATTGTAAGATCTCTCTGAGACGAATAAATTCGTTTGATTTTAGCCAGAATAAAATAATAAAAGTTGCTTTTTAGTATAGTCAAATTAATTTTTTCATTTCTTTCTTTCGAAAAAAAATCTTCAAGGTCAAAAATTTTGGTTTAGATGTTAAAAAGAACGCGCCTTGGTGGTCTCGTACTCGCTCAGTTATGGGTTCGAATCCCGCACTCCTCTCCGATTCCCGGCAGTGGCTGCTAATAACCTGCTGCTCAGCGCCTCCTAGCGTAGTCTCAACTCTGAAAGGGCTATCACACTGGGCTTCGACATCGCCGACCGTTGAGAGTTCGTTAGAGTAAAAACGACTTCGGTTACAAAATTTGAATTTTCAAATCTCCAAATATCAAATTATCTTTCTGTCATATGTAGCAAAGCTGAATGTTGAGCTAAGAGATTGTAAAGTTAGACGAAAGTTAGACATACTCTCGAAATGTTCTTAGGTAAATTTAGGTAAACGAAGTCATATTCTAGTTATTCAAACGAAGGTTGGAGGTAGGATGTCGGAGGAAAAATAGCCCAGTGTGATAAGCCCTTAACAGACTCTTTTAGTGGTCCTCAAGATCTGTGGGCTACTTGAAGCCACAATGAACATTTGCGAACACGCAAGGGGGACTAGACTATAGGGGATTTTTTTCTTTAATTTCGAACTGATTATTAGAATACCAATAGATTTGACAATTATATGAAATATTTCAAAGAGGGCGTATATATTTTTGGGACATGTATACATATGTGTATATATGCATGTATATATATATATATATATATATATATATACCATATATATATTTCCTTGTGGTTTAGGTAAGGTTGAGGACAGAGATAAAGCCGCTACAAACAATTACTAGTTCAATCTTGTGGTTTGTTCTGAAAAAAAAGGTTTCCGAATCTCCTGATTTATGTGGTATTTCTTGTTTAGAAGCTTCCGATCCTGTCTTTGTGGAATCGAATTTTTTTCCCTTCGTCCGTGTCGCCTGAAGACATACACGCCCTTTGTGTGTGTGTGTGTGTGTGTGTGTGTGTGTGTGTGTGTGTGTGTGTGTGTGTGTGCGTGTGCGTGTGTGTGTGTGTGTGCGTGCACAGTCCCATAAGTGTCAAGTTCCCATTGCATATCACAGGTTTTAATGCCTTAGCGTCATGGTTCACTAAGTCCCAATATTACCGTTTTCAAAATAGACGGAACCACTAAGCCTATTTATCCACTTAATATTCAAATATTCTTCTTAGACTATTTATTCATTCGTGTATTTGTATGTTTGCTTAATTATTTATTTATATATTTATTTATTTACTTATTTCCATTTATTATTGAATTATTCACTTGCGATCATCCATACACAAATTGTCACTTTATGATTCATTATTCATTTACTAATTTATCTATTTATCAACTTATTAGTTTATTATAATCTATTTATTCATTAGTTTATTTAGTACTATTCATTTATTAGCTTATTCATTATTACCTATTCTATTACTAGTTTATTCATCATTTATATATTCATTATTATTATTTGTTGATATATTAGTTTATCATAATATATTTATTATTATTTATTTATCTACTAGTTTATTAAAATTTATCTATTACTTTATTCATTTATTATCATTCACTAATGAATTTAATTATCACTATTTTGCCTAAGGAAAACTACAAGTTAATTCATTATTATCTATTTGTGAGTTCATTTCTCATTATTCATCTATTTAGCAAACAGAAAACGAATACCGAACAGAAAACGTGTTGTCTCGGGCAGATGGATCAAGTTAACCTTGAAGGATGTTTTGTCTTAGAAAAAACAAATCCTCAGACCTTTGATGGTTCAAGACTTCAAATCGGGGTTATCACACCGGGCTAATTTTCCTCCGACGTCCTACCTCCAACCTTCATTTGAAGAACTAGAATTTAACTTCGCTTACAAAAATCTAGACTTTTCTAAGAACATTTCAACATTATATCTAACATTTGTCTAGGTCTATAATCTCTAAGATCATCATTCACGTTTTCTATATGTGGCGGTTGGCTAATTTGGAGATTTGAAAAATCAAATATCGTAACCGAAGTCGTTTGAATTCAAACGAATTCTCAACGGTCAGTCGGCGATGGCTTTAGTTGTGCTTCGAAGCTGTACTTGATCTTCTGTTACCAACGGAGTAACAGGTTTGCTACCAGTAAGGATACATTACTGTATTTTCATCTTTCTGCAGTTGTTATTGTAAATAAGAGTAGATGGTATTGTATACTTGTGTGTGTGTGTGTGTATGTGTGTGTGTGTATGTGTGTGTGTGTGTGTGAGAGAGAGAGAGAGAGAGAGAGAGAGAGAGAGAGGCACTCGCACACCGACGCAACCGGTTGCATGAAACCGATTGTACACATTTCATTTTATTCTATAATATAATTTTCATCATTACTATTTTTTACTTTCCAGTATAAGAATCTTCTTAGGGTCACATTCGATATTGTAAGAAACTGGTTTCACGCAACTGGTTACGGTGTCGTAAGCAACTGGTTTCACGCAACTGGTTGCGGTGTCGTAAGCAACTGGTTTCACGCAACTGGTTGTGGTGTCGTACGCAACTGGTTGTGGTGTCGTAAGCAACTGGTTTCATGCAACTAGTTCCGCCTGTATGCGATCTGCTTCAGCGTGGACGATACAACATATGACAATAATACAGGAATTCTGACATTTCTTCACACGACTTTGAATATTTGTTTTAATAAATAAAGACAAAACTACATTTATAAACATACCTGAACTATAAGCATAAAAACAATAACGATAAATCAATGAATAAAATTGAATAAATAAATAAATAAAATCTTTAGATGTATTTACGCGACACTGAAGGAAATATGTACAATACATAAACTTGATAAGAATAATTATTTATGTAAAATATTTTTTAATGAATTAATAGTTTGTTTATTGAAGGATTTCTCCCTTGTGAAACAATAAATCTAACCAACATTGCTGCCTGTCCTGTCAGGGCATTCGGAAACACAAACAGAAAAATAATAAAATATCGTAAAGGTTAAATGTGTCCTTTTGCTCACGGAAGATCTTGGCATATGCCTAAAAAAAAAAAAAAAAAAAAAAAAAAAAAAAGAGAGAGAGAGAGAGAGAGAGAGAGAGAGAGAGAGAGAGAGAGAGACTGTGTGGATTTCCCCCCCTTCTTCTTCTTCTTCTTACTCCTCCTCCTCCTCCTGGACCTAAATTTCCACAAACAAGGATTCATCTTACATCCTGACATAACGACCACTTCTTTATAACTGAAGTGCACATATATATGATTTTCAATATCTTGTTTATATTTTTTCACACGGGCCAGTGAAGCCGTTTCATTTGCCTCATTGTCTCGCTACTATTATGCTAACACACACACACACACACACACACACACACACACACACACACAATGTATATATGTGTATATATATATATATATATATATATATATATATATATATATATATACATTACAAAGGATTACAGAGGAACATACCGGGAGGAGACCTTTTGGTCTATATTTAGGTCGGATGCGAAAAAATATAAATATATAGACAAATAGATAAATGAATAAACAAGTACATAAGGAAATAGATAAATAAAATAAATAAGTAGATAATAATAAATAATGAACAAACTGATAAATGATAATGAATTAATAATAATAAACAAACAAATAAAATAAAATATAAATAGCAGGCATTACAGTCTTAAAACTTCGAACTGTGCCACATTGCACTGCGTTCGATCATAATAATATATATCAGTAAAAATTTTATTCTTAATTTGGGAAAGAAGCAATTAAGGTTAAAAGAATGACGGTGACCTTGGAAACATCGACGCTATCTTTGTTTACACGTGGACGATGAGGCGGGAGTTGAGGGGGGTACCTGTTCATCTGACTTTGTTTAGATTAACGTCTGATGATTTAATTATGTTTAGGGAACGGTGGAATTACCCCCCACCTACACCCCCCTATTCGTCCTCAAACCCCATCAATATCCTTATCCTTATATGGGGGTGCTGCCCCGAGGGGATGGTAATCGGTACCCGGGCTGATCCCAAGATGTCTATCAGCTTTGTCCTTTTTTTTTTTTTTTTTTCTTCTTTTTTTTACAACCGCCGACTATTCTCTTCCTCTTACACCACCGTTTCCTTCTGGACCCTTGCCGGTTACTGTGGGGCTGCGGTTTGTAGTCAGTGAATCTTTGATGCAGCAATTACTATTATTATTATTATTATTATCATTATTATCATTATTATTATTATTATTATTATTATTATCATTATTATTATTATTATGATCATAAAATCTCTTCATAGATTCCCACATTTTGACAAGCGTGTGAGTAGATACGTGGATACAAAACTGAATGACAATTTTGTTGATATAGAGTGGGATCGAATCCCGCACGCCTCTCCAGTGACTGTTGCCCTGTTTATAGACGTGGAAGAGATATATGTACCTAATTAAGACATCTATTGTAAAAATACTACTACTACTACTACTACTACTACTGCTACAATTCCAAGAAATTTGAATGTATTCTTATCATGTCACAAGATGGTGAGGGGTTTACGCCGGGAGACGCTGAGCAGCTGCGGAAGAAGCCGTCACATCTGCCCTTGGGCAACAGTCACTGTTGGGAATAGGAGGGGAGTGCGGGATTTGAACCCACGAATGGGAGACCAGCACGCCTCCAATGACGCCAACAGTGCACGAAAAAGAAGAAGAGGAAGAAGAAGGTGAAGGAGAAGAAGGAGAAGAAGAAGAAGAAGAAGAAGAAGAAGAAGAAGAAGGAGAAAAAGAAGAAGAAGAGGAAGAAGAAGAAGAAGAAGAAGAAGAAGAAGAAGGAGAAAAAGAAGAAGACGAGGAAGAAGAAGAAGAAGAAGAAGAAAAAGGAGAAAAAGGAGAAGAAGAAAAAGAAGAAGAAGAAGAAGGAGAAGAAGAAAAAGGAGAAAAAGGAGAAGGAGAAGAAGAAGAAGAAGAAGAAGGAGAAAAAGAAGAAGAAGAAGGGCAAGAAGAGGAAGAAGAAAATGAAGAAGAAAAAGAAGAGGAAGAAGGAGAAAAAGAAGGAGAAAAAGAAGAAGAAGAAGAAGGAGAAAAAGAAGATGAGGAAGAAGAGGAGGAAGAGGAAGAAGAGGAAGAGGAAGAAGAGGAAGAAGAAGAATGTTATTACCATTATCATTATTATTAATTTTCTCCCTTCAATAAACCATTTATTTTGTCTGCCGCCTGACGATTTTATTAAGAGAAAAAATTATGGACAAGAATCGAAATATACATTATTCAAACAAATCCCCGCTTAATCATAGACACTTAGTAACTTGGAGATTTACGGTGGCATTCTTTAAAAAAATTATTTCCTTAAAAATTTCCTTATATAAATCTTACACAAATCCTTGGAAGGAAAAGATTTTTTCTTAAGAATAACACCGTAAGAATCTTACAATGGTATTCTTAAAAAAAATCTTTCCTTATAAAAATCTTACATAAATCCCTGGTATTCTTAGAAAAAAATATTTCCTTATATAAACATTTCCTTATATAAATCTTACATAAATCCTTGGAAGGGAAAGATTTTTTCTTAAGAATAGCACCGTAAGAATCTTCCAATGGTATTCTTAAAAAAAATCTTTCCTTATATAAATCTTTCCTTATAAAATCCTTGGAAGGGAAAGAATTGTTTTTAAAGAATCCCTTAGACACTTAGTAACTTAGAGATTTACGATGGTATTCTTAGAAAAAATTCTTTCCTTATATAAACATTTCCTTATAAAAATCTTACATAAATCCTTGGAAGGGAAAGATTTTTTCTTAAGAATAGCACCGTAAGAATCTTACAATGGTATTCTTAAAAAAAATCTTTCCTTATATAAATCTTTCCTTATAAAATCCTTGGAAGGGAAAGAATTTTTTTTTAAAGAATACCACCCCCCTTAGACACTTAGTGATTTACGGGGGTATTCTTAGAAAAAATTCTTTCCTTATTTAAACATTTCCTTATAAAAATCTTACATAAATCCTTGGAAGGGAAAGATTTTTTCTTAAGAATAGGACTATAAGAATCTTACAATGGTATTCTTTAAAAAAATCTTTCCTTATATAATTCTTTCCTTATAAAAATCTTGTATAATCCTTGAAAGGGAAATATTTTTTTTAAGAATATCACCCTTAGACACTTAGCAACCTAAAGACTTACGGTGATATTCTTAAAAAAAATCTTTCCTTATATAAATATTTCCTTATATAAATCTTATATAAATACTTAGAAGGGAAAAAAAATATTAAGAATACCATCGTAAGAATCTTACAATAGTATTCTTAAAAAAATTCCTTCCTTGTATAAATCTTTCCTTGGAAGGGAATTTTTTTTTTTAAGAATACCACCATTAGTCACCATGCAGTGAGCGCTGAAACTATCGGTCGTTTTAAGAGATAATGGACATGCAACTGCCTAGTGTAGGCCCTATGGCCTCTTACAGTCTCCTCCATTCTCATGTTCTTAAGACGTTATCACACTGGGCTATTTTTCCTCCGACAGCTGGAGTAAATTTGTAAGCCGCAGCTTTCGGAAAGGAATCTGATTTACTGGAGGTAAATAATCTACCTCCGGCATATCAAATGACATATTTATGCAATTTGACGGCGGAAAAAGTGTTGGAGGTTGGCGGTACCGCCGACAAATCGGAGACTGGAGGAAAAATTGCCCAGTGTGATAACCCCTTCACACTCCAATTCTCGGTCCTTCAACTTCTATTAATGAAACCTTTTGGTAAAAACCGAAACACGGAGGACTCCCCCCCCCCAAACAAAGCCCATGGGAGTGATACTTCACTCCCCTCCCCCCCCCCCAAAAAAAAAAAAAAAACTCCCCACACTCCCTCTTCCCTCCCTCCCCCTCCCCCTTCCAGTGACTCCAAGACTGCGCGCGTGTACTCCCAGTATTGTAGACTCTACAACACTTCACAACTCCAAGAGTAAACTCCTTCATGTCCACAGTGAATTTTTATATTTCTGTCATTAATGAAATATCTAAAGTTTGCCACTGGCGTGAATATTAATTCCGTATTCTCCAATATTGCTCAAACTTAATCAAATAATTGCTTATTAAAATAAATAAATAAACAAATAAATAAATGAATAAATAAATACATAAATATATAAATAGATAAATACATAGATGAACTGACAAATAATTTATTAAACAATTCAACAAACAAATGAATAAATAGATGAAAACAAAAGATGCAATTGCTGGTGTAGTGATCAGCGTCATAAGCTGCCAAAACTACATGCCCGAGTACGCGCCTCACTCAAGGCGTAAAAGTTTTACAATACTACAAGCCACTACTGTCTCCTTTGAGCAAAGGGGATGCATGTTTGTTATGTTCAGAGTCAAAGATTTCTGAATTTGGGAGAAATTCCCAGTAAATAAAGAGAATTACCTGTAAATATATACCTGTAAATAAATTCCCTTTTTGGCAAATGTCAAAATAGACCGTAAGACAATAAATTTTACATATCCAACATTATACAAAATGCTCTTTTTTTTTTTTTTTATAAATATTTGACAATTTCAGTGTCCACATCTCAAAGCCCTACAATAACGAGGTCTACTCTGAGCACAAGTGTACACAACATTACGATTTCCTTTTTTTTTCTCGAAATTTTCTTAAGAAAAAAAAAAAATCAGTGTTCAAATCTCGAAGCCATACAAGAGCGACATCTATCTGGCGCATGCGCGTCCGGCATTACGAAAAAAGTTCGAAATTTTCTGGTAGATATTCGAATTTTTTTCCGGTGTTCAGAGCTCGAAGCCATACAAGACGGGAATCGAACCCGTCAGTCATTTTCGCGCCAAGTCACTCCTCCACCTCATTTGGCCTTCGAATTCCAGTCGCCAGGGGCCACCTGTCTTAGGAGTCCACGACGCGAGCATCCAATAGTCGTTGTTGTCATCAGTGACTCTGGTCTTGATATTAAGTCTCAATGTCTTCTCTCTGGTAATTGTAATTGTGTATGTACGATTGTGCGTATATGTGCGTGTATGTGCGTGCGTGCGTGTGTGTGTGTGTGTGTGTGTGTGTGTGTGTGTACGTATTTTCAGTGTACGTTTATCTTCTTGCACGTGCATATATATCACTAGATGGATGAAGCTTTATGTGATAGCATAGCGATAGGATGATGTGTTTTTCCAACCCTGTTTAAAACCCGTGTTTTTTTCTACATATTCATGTGTTTTACTCTGTTAACAGCGTGTGTTTTTCCGTCGTTCCCTGTCGTATAATACATTCCTACTGATGAATCTAAGTTTAAACTTTATCATTGAATTACGAAATCCTTGTATGAACTTATACACACGTTTCTGTAGAATCACTTGACGCAGTCTCCTTCTACACAAAGGTGCCATTACTCTGATTATGTGTTTTGAGGGTTGTGTCCTTGCCTGCCTGCCTACCTGTCTCTATGTGCAACTCTTGAGTTTTTATACAGGGATTTTACCCGCCCTCCCCCACCCACCCCTCTATCTCTTTCCTCCTCCTTCTCTCCCTATCTCTCTCATTCGTTTTTGTTTTTTTGCTTCCTCTTCCCCTTTCTTCTTCGTTCTCTCACTCTATATGTATACGCACTCGCTCGTGTGTGTGTGTGTGTGTGTGTGTGTGTGTGTGTGTGTGTGTGTGTGTGTGTGTGTGTGTATGTACCTAATTGTTTTACCTAACTGTAGTATATAGGAAAGGAGCAAAGCTCGTGGGCTCTTGAGTGTGTGTGTGTGTGTGTGTGTGTGTGTGTGTGTGTGTGTGTGTGTGCGTGTAGATACATGGCCATGATAACTTGCATCACAATAAAGAACGAGGACATAGTTACCGATGGAAATAATTTCCCTATGTTTATATCTCAGAGTTTCCCGTGATGGAAACTTCAGCGCACCTACAAATTATCAAAGTCTATTTCGACAAAGGCCTAGGGACAGGTTCCTAGCGGCTACCGGAGGCTGAGGGCGTGTCCACACGTGGCGTCAACATGTGACACACCAGACGAAATGGATCCAGTTACCGATTAGAAAACGAGATATGCTGCCGACATGTCTCCAGCAAGTCAGTAACCCATTGGACGAAACGACGGAGAACTGGTGCGATGCAATGCGAAGAGAAGCGATGCGATGCGAAGCGATGCGATGCGATGCTAGTTGAGGCTTTGTCTTTGCACCAAAGCCTTCTATTTTATTTTCTACCTGTTGTTGTCTACGATGTTCGAGTTTACGTTTTTTTCTTTTCTAGTCCACCATATTTTGAAAAGGTTAAATGTGTTTGAGATGATGTGTCTGAGAAGTATGGTAAGGGTTACAAGGTTGGATAGAGCGAGAAACGAGGAGGTGAGGAGGAGAGCGGGGGTTGATGAACGAGTATTGGGATGGTTGGACACATGAGAAGAATGAGTGAAGATAGATTAGTAAAGGCGTAGAAGACAGAGGTGGATGGAATGAACATGAGGGGACAACCGAGGATGAGATGGATGGATGGGGTGAAAGGGACATTGAGCAAGAGGAGAATGTCTGTTGAGCAAGGAAGGGAGAAGGCAGGAGATACGGGTGTGTGGAAAATGGCTGTGTATATGATGGGGGATGGGAGGAATAAAGAGTGGTTATGTGTGAATGACATTTTGACACAACCTGAAGGGATTTCTCACTACCTTCTATTTTCTGCATGAGGGGAGGGAGAGGGGGGGTCGCCGATTAAGTGAAGCGGCCTTGCTGTGAATGTGCTGTCTCTTGCTGCATTGTTTCTGACTCAGGGCAGTGGGCGGGATACAGGGATGACTCGTCATCCATGAGGAGCTAAGAGGGAGGAAAGGATGGTAGATGGGAGTGGAAAGGATGTGGATGAAGTGGGTGGGAGTGGGTACTTCCCTTTTGATTTGGCTACCTCTCTTGTAAGGGGGAAAATCCCTTGGTAAATAGATATAGACATATTTTTTTCTTGACATATTTTTGGATGTTCTTGGTCTTTACTCTGGTGCCTCAATACTATCCACTCCTTTCCCACTGCCTGGTGCCTTCTCTCGTCCAGTGGGTCCTATGTACACCATACACGCTACGATCTGGTCTTCAGGCCTCGGGACATATCCGGTCGCATCAGACTAGACTGGACTGTGTATGTCAGTCTGACAGACCAAAATCAGTCCACACACGATCCAACCTGGTCGGATGCGACCAGATCGTACTGTGGATGGGGTCCCGGCAGACATGGAAGTGCTGAGCCACAAATAAGCTAGATGTCTAGATTCCATGTGTTTCTAAATTAAATCTGAATCCTTCATATCGTCAGGGAGTCTTAAAATACATGGAATAAGATGTTTAAGACTCCTAAAAGCTGGTGATAGCTGTAAATCATTTTGGCTCTCCGAGAACACTGGGCAAGGGTGATGCCTCTTCAGTGACAAGATCGAAGACGGGATTTACTTGTAGGAGGACTGGTCGTTGTCGTCATCGTCGTCGTCGTCGTCATCGTCGTCATCGTCGTCATCGTCGTCATCGTCGCCATCATCATCATCATTATCATCAATTGGGGGCCATACGCCAGGAAGCGCTTTACATCACTCACACACTTCACCAACGCTTCTATAAAGAATCGTCACCCCCAGACTTCGACAGGGTGACAATTCTTCATGTGGGATATCCTAGGGTGACAATTCTTCATGTGGGCCATCCTGGGTTTACGATTCTTCGGTTGTACAAGTTGATGACAATAATCATAACCTTCATTCAACCTAAACTAATCTAACCTAACCTAGCCTAACCTAACGTAACCTAACCTAACCTAACGTAACGTGACCTAACCTAATCTAACCTAACCTTATCTTTATTCCACTGCTGATATTCGGCATATGGGGTGACAGTTCTACAGGTGGGATCTGATGGGGTGACAATTCTTCATGTGGGCGTTCTGGGGTGACAATTCGTCATGTGCCCCGCGCCTTGCATCGAGGTGTTTCATGCTAAAGCCTACCCCAGGAGACGCTGAATAGCTGCGGCCGAAGCTGTCACCTTTGCCTCATTGTGCGCTTAGACTGTTGGGGCAGGTAAACAGTCATTGCTGGGGACCAGAGAGGAGCGCGGGATTCGAACCTACCAAGCGAACGCGAGACCAGCACGCGGAATATTACGCCCTTAGCGCATGAACAGTATTTCCTTAAGTTCTCTTATTGTCATGTTCTTCTTTAAGTTCATCAAGAGTTATGACGTAAAGGGAATTCTGAACAAGTTCCTATGCACGAATGATACGCTATGTGGGAGCTATGCTCGTGGTGTCCCGTCCCTGTATCTCACCATGTCTAATTTGTCCTTAAATTCGTATATTGGTTTTTGCACACACTATTGTTTCCTCTAGTGTGTTCCAACCCACCACTCTGTGGGGAAAGCTGTTCTTTTTCAGGTCTCCTCTATAATTGTCCTTTTTGAGCTTCCTTCTTTTATCCCAATTTAGTAAGTCTTTTCTATCCAGGACTCTATACCTTTCATAATTCTGTACATGATCAACAAGTCACCTCTTCCACTTCTTTGTTCCAGTCAGTAATTCGTGTTTGTTTGTGTGTGTGTGTGTGTGTGTGTGTGTGTGTGTGTGTGTGTGTGTGTGTGTGTGTGTGTGTGTGTGTGTGAATGTGCGTGTGTGTGTGTTTATGTAAGTATAGTGTATTCATACCTAGTGTATTCGTATCTATAAGGGACATGCAAAAACGCACAAATAAGCGTATGTACACACACACACACACACACACACACACACACACACACACACACACACACACACACACACACACACACACACACTCAAACGATCTTAAGATAACACAGTCAGACATACTTGATTTATTATTGTAGTTTTTATCGACAAAGGACAAAAACCAGGGCCACAAAGAACACTTTATCCTTTGATAACTCATCCGAAACGCTTAATTCTTCCAGATGACTTTCTAATCTAGTCTTAGTGTCTATAATACATTCATTGCTACATCATAAAAAAAATTCCCCATAATCTATTAATTTTTAAACCACTCATGACAGCTATAAACGCTTATGAAATGTCTAGGACATCTGAGAATGGATTCAGTTGGGAACGCATTAAGTTCTCTTTGCATAATTATGGGGTTTGATAATGGTTTGGTCTCATTTGGAGCATCTTGTAAAAAGTGTCACTCATAATTGCTGCCTGGCTCTGATTCTGAGATATTGTTTAGCTTCCATCCTGAGACAATTGATCTCATTGAGTCATTTTTTCGTCATTGCAACTTAAATGAATCACACTCATTTAATACACATGCACACATGCATACGTATAAATATATACATACGTATACATATGTACAGTGCATCCATATATTCTTGATAAATTTTCATTATAAATAATGATGGTGATGACGATAACGATGACGACGATGTGATGACGATGATGATAATGATGATGAAAGGATGAAGATGATAATGATGACGACGACAACACACCTAAGTCTTCACAACAAACTTGAAAAAAATAATAATAAAAAATGAAATAAAAAACAACACTTCCAGATTCCAACGGAAATCTAAAAAAAAAAAAAAAAAAATCAGCGGAGGTTAACTTCCGAGCGTTGGAGTACGCAACGCGAACAGACCTCAGCGAGTACTTGGGTCTTCCCCCTGACGAAGAAGTGACCGATCCTGGGGGGGTGGGGGGGCCTATCCCTCCACGGTTCCTTCAAAGGCGACCGCAGGTGTTGGGAAAATGTCCACAGGCAATGTCAGAACCCAAATCTAATTGCCACTGATTTTACCCCAGGGTTGGGAAAATGTCAATAGGCAATGTCAACCTAAATCTAATTGCCACTGGATTTACCCTCGGTTTAAGAAAATGTCCATAGGTAGTGTGAACCTAAATCTAATTGCCACTGGATTTACCCTAGGGTTGGGAAAATGTCCACAGGCAATGTCATAACCGTCTGACTGCCACTGGATTTACCTTAGGGTTGGGAAAATATCCACAGGCATTGTCAGAACTTTAATTCTAATTGCCACTGATTTTACCCTAGGGTTGGGAAAATATCAATAGGCAATGTAAACCTAAATCTAATTGCCACTGGATTTACCCTAGGGTTGGAAATATGTCCATAGGCAATGTCATAACCTAAGTCTGATTGCCACTGATTTTACCCTCGGGTTGGGACAATGTCCAAAGGCAATGTCATAACCTAAATCTAATTGCCACTAGATTTACCCTAGGGTTGGGAATATGTCCATAGGCAATGTCATAACCTAAATCTAATTGCCATTGGTTTTACCCTTGGGTTGGGAAAATGTCAATAGGCAATGTCAACCTAAATCTAATTGCCATTGGTTTTACCCTCGGGTTGGGAAAATGTCCATAGGCAATGTCATAACCTAAATCTAATTGCCATTGGTCTTACCCTCGGGTTGGGATAATGTCCCCAGGCAATGTCAACCTAAATCTAATTGCCATTGGTCTTACCCTCGGGTTGGGATAATGTCCCCAGGCAATGTCAACCTAAATCTAATTGCCACTGATTTTACCCTCGGGTTGGGAAAATGTCCCCAGGCAGTCAACCTAAATCTAATTGCCACTGTTTTTACCCTAGGGTTGGGAAAATGTCCACAAGCAATGTTAGA
Source organism: Oratosquilla oratoria (assembly GCF_046742065.1). Taxonomy (NCBI): domain Eukaryota; kingdom Metazoa; phylum Arthropoda; class Malacostraca; order Stomatopoda; family Squillidae; genus Oratosquilla; species Oratosquilla oratoria. The sequence goes on along the minus strand of NC_134816.1, from coordinate 23,711,567 downwards.
ACCTTAAATCAAATTACCATAGGTTTTACCTTCGTTCGCATCTAAAAGAAAGTAGAGAGGGGTGATACAGACAGCAGGTGTTGGGAAAATGTCCACAGGCAATGTCAGAACCATAAATCTGATTATCTATTTCATCTTCGTTTCATATTCAGAAGAGAGAGGTGACAGAAGCTAGATGAGGGTGTTGTGGTGAAGGGAGAGGAAAAGACATTGGAAATCGATACAAAAAAATAATTAAAAGAAAGAAAAACTAATGTTGTGACAATAAGAGAAGGAACAGAAAAATCAGTAAGAAAACTAGGCATTGATTCTAGATTTTCGCAAAATTAGTTAAGTTCAGTGGTAAGGTCCCTGTCTTCTCCAAGCGTGTATTCTAGTTTGTGAGTAGTTAAGTGACTAGAAAGTTGTTTCTAGGAAGAGCGAAGTGTCCTACGGAAATGGGAAGTCCAAGATGAAGGAAAGGGTAAAAAAGAAATCAGACGTAGGAGGAGGAAGAGGAGGAGACAGAAAAGGAAGAGGAAGAAAAGGAAGAAGAAAGTCTGCTCAAATGAAATAAAAAAGGGGAAGGGGACCATAAGGGCTAAAAGAGTAACTCGAGGCGTGGAAGAAATGTGCCCAAGGCATGAGAAAGAAAGAAAAGAAAAGACAAAAAAAAAAAAAAAAAAAAAAAAAAGACGGGGTGACTAGAGGAATGTCAGTGACGTCAGAAGGAGGAGGGAGTGGGTAGGGTTGTGGTGGTGGGTCATGAAGGAGGAGGACCTTGGCAAAACCCTCACTGCGTCAGAAGGTGATTCGGACTTACCACCAAGAAGTAATTCCCCGCCGCTGCTGGGACGACCTGAACCAGAGGACCCCGATTTAGGGTCCTTGGAGGACCCCGTGGGGGTGGGGTGAGGGGGGGGGGACCACAAAGCTTCATGGGTGAGGTCTCCCAGACCAAAAACTAGTAATAGATAGCTATAATTTGTTTAGTCTTGGGGTGATTCCTAGTGGGCGAGGAACAGAAGTACATAAGTGTGAGAGTTCACCAAGGCACCAGGAAGACGACTCGACGATCCAACGAGGAAGCTTATGCGACTCTATTGCCGTCTTCAGATTTTTTTTCTTTCTTTTTTCTAAAAACTTAGCGGTATTTTAGGACTCCGTTTTTCGTTTTCTTTTTCTAAAACACAAAATCTCTATTGCCTTCTTCAGATTTTTCTGTTTGTTTTTCTAAAACTCAGGGGTATTCTAGAACTACGTTTTTCGTTTTCTTTTTCTAAAACAAAATCTCTAAGGCGAGCAGCTACCTGATCTCGTTTAGTGTGTTTGTCTTTAACACTAAGAATCCATCTTCAGTGACTGTCACTAACAGCTCTGTATTCTGTGACGTTTCCAACACAACAATGAATATCTCTATGAGTAAACTGTATTTGCAACGACAATGTAATCCTGTATATTGTAGAATCATCTTCAGATATAGGTACCACAATATCTGGCATCTTCTATAGACCTGTAGATTGCGTATCAATACAATTTTACTTCCAAAGATAAAAGAAACAAAAACCCCTGATTATACTTAACGAAACTATATTATTCCCAAAGACAAGGGAAAAAAATCCCTGATTATGGCCAAGAAAACACAAAATTCGATTAAAGTTCTTTACCAAGACAGACGCATTATAACGAGACGGCAGATCTGAGTGGCCAAAACTTTGTAAAAAGACTTCATGACCATAAGCTTATGAACAAACGAGATATAAACTGCGGGAGTCTGTTGCGACAAAGAGGAAGCTAGGAGATGGTAACAAGGACGTATTAGGAAATCGAAGCTGGAGGTATTCCAATATTATTTTTTCCTCTTTCGCTCCGTGTCATTGGGATGTGCTCTACGCCTTACTTGAGAATGCTTAAGTAATTTAGAGTTTTCTAAAAAATTATCGTTTGATTAGATACGTCCTAGAAATTATTTACAAATATCTCAATAATCTAGTTTTCCTAATCTGAAATAGAATGATAAAAACATAGATAACAAATAAAAGTATAAAACTAAATCAAGTCAACTGAAATAACATAAAAGAATGAAAATAAAATAGGAAAAAATGAAATAAAATAAAATAAAATAAAAAATAAAATAAGATGAAATAAAACGAAACTAAATCAGATTAAACAAAAAATTGAAACAAAGGTAAAAATAGATCAAGATGAAAGCATTATAAAATAAATAGAAAGCCTGCATGTATTGTAGAAATTATTTTAAAAATGCTTCACTACACTATTGTATAATATACTTAAAAATTATCAATAAGCATTTGTAAATATCTATAACACAAGAATAGCAAAAATCGTAACAAAAAGAAAACACTTGACTAAAGTGTTGTAAGCACTGTTTACAAACATCCCACTAAGACATTCTAACTAAAACAATACCTAGGTCTTATCTATATTAAACTTTCTCTTAATTATGTGGAAGTAAATATTCCACTTAAACACTCCATGTACCGTGAATTTATCTCTCAACTAAAACCTCTCTTTCACTAGCAGCTACTTTAGTAGCCGCTAGTGAAGTCGCTACAGTAGCAGCTACTAAACTGGCCCTGTGTCAACCAGGATTAAGACTTCCATTGTCTTTCAGATTTCATCCATTTTTTTCAATTCCTCCTTTTTAACAAAATTCCAAATTTATTCAAATGATGATAATTCATTATGACCATCAATTGCTACAAAAACCTAGTCAACATTGTAGCTCTCTCTGTCTCTCTCTCTCTCTCTCTCTGCGTGTGTGTGCGTGCGTGTGTGTGTGTGTATGTGTGTGTGTGTGTGTGTGTGTGTGTGTGCGTGCGTGTGTGTTTGTGCGTGTGTACTGACAGCCCCTACGGACCAGAATAACGCATCATATGTCTTGATGAAGAGACAAATCTTACACTCAAAGAGGAATTCTGGTCCTCTCTCTCTCTCTCTCTCTCTCTCTCTCTCTCTCTCTCTCTCTCTCTCTCTCTCTCTCTCTCTCTCTCTCTCTCTCTCTCACGGGTTTGTTGTTAAACTATCTCCCCTCTGACCTTCCCTCCCCCACCTTTCTGTACCGCGTTTCCAGACCTTAAAAAAAAAAAAAAAAAAAAAAAAAAAACACGTAAAGAGTTTGCAATTGAAATGGAGAGTACAAGTAACCTTGATCCGACGTGGTGACCACTCCCCCTCCCCCCTCTCTCCCCCCTCTGCCCCTCCCCCACCCCCCCACGATCTCAAACCTCTCCCCAGACTGTCAGGAAGTCCGGTGGGGACGGTGGGGGGGCTTGTCCGTGCGGTGTTTTGGGAGTTTTGTAGTGTGGGGAAGGGAAGAAGGGAGCGGGGGGGGGGAAGAGGGGAGAGGGAGAGGAAAGAGAGGAGAGGGGGGAAGGGAAGAGGGGAGAGGGAATGGGAGAGAGGGGAGGGTAGGTGGAAGGGAAGAGGGGGAAAGGAGAGGGGGAAGAGAAAGGGGAGAGGGGTAGGGGAGAGGAGAGAGGGAGAGGGGGAAAGGAAGGGGAGGAAAGGGTTAGAAGGGGAAGGGAACTGGGAAGGGTGGAGGGGAAGAGGGGGAAGGAGGGGAGGAGGGGAAAGGGGGGGTACACGGAGGGGACAGGTGTGGAGGAGGTGGTGGCTCTCTCATGTCTTAGGCAGAATAAAATATCTTAAGAGCAACACGTCCATAACAAGGTCATTTCACTGCCGCGGCCGATCTGGAGAGAGAGAGAGAGAGAGAGAGAGAGAGAGAGAGAGAGAGAGAGAGAGAGAGAGAGAGAGAGAAGCTACAGTCGAATAATATTGATTCAATGTGCCGTTAGCCGATTTTATTCATCTAAAGACCTGGATATTATTATTGTTATTGTTATCATTATTATTATTTTTGTTATATTATTATTATTATTATTATTATTATTATTCATTGTTGTTATTGCCATTTTTCTTCATTATTATTATCATTATTATTATTATTATTATTATTATTATTATTATTATTATATTACTATTTTTTATTATTTCATCATTATTACTATAATTATTATTTCATCATTATTTCAATTTTTTATTATTATCTTTTTAGTAATGCAAGGTCATTATGCTGTTACCGTGCATGACACTGCTTTTGGCCAATAAAGCAAATTGGCCATGAAATGGTCAGGCGTCCAGAAAATAAGGTCACACAAAAGGTGACTACGCATAAGACATGACCTTAAAAAAAAAAAAATGGCGGAGAGGAAAATAGATTTAAAGGAGAAACCGAATACATTAGAATAAAATACAATAAATCAGAATAGAGTACATTGGAGTAGAATAGACTGAAATGAAAACGAGAAGAAATAAGAATACCCTGAAATAGAGTGAAATAAAATAAGATAATAAACCAGGATTATATTTTGATAAAATGGGGAACTTCATCTCTTCCTAAAGCAAGAGGTGATTTATATATTTTTAAGACAATATATTTATATATATATATATATATATATATATTTATATATATATATATACATACACATATATATATACATATACATATATATTATAATATATATATATATATATGTGTGTGTGTGTGTGTGTGTGTGTGTGTGTGTGTGTGTGTGTGTGTGTGTGAGAAATCACATGAACTAGTGATTCTAAATATGCAGAGAAACCCACCAAGGACAATTATAAAATAATGACCGAACCCTTTCGTACACTGAGGATGGCTAAATAGACGAAAGCGCTCGGTAATTTTATTATTTTCCTTGGTAGGTTTCCTTCATTATATATATATATATATATATATATATATATATATATATAATATATATACATATATATATTTCTATAAATAAATTACCTTGACCCAATTACCCTAAAAAATGGGTCATATGAACAAAATAACATAATAATTGGGGAGACTGCAAGAGACTATATGGCCTACACTAGACAGTTCCCTGTCCCTTACCACTGCCACCCCTATCCATAACGTTATCTAATCTTTCCTTAACCAATTGTTCCAGCGCTAACTAATTGGTTACTAAACCTATTTCATTCGTTAACCAATCTGTTGGTAAACCAGTTCTTGCCTATTTCATTCTTAAACCTAAATTTGTCCAATTTAAACCCATTATTAAGAATCCTGACCGGATGTCTTAATATGATGACCTTGCCTGTATGGTGGTTTTCATGTAAAACGAAGATTTTTTAAGACATAACCATAAAATATATTTCTATAATTCAGTGACCTTGATTCAGAATTTGACCTATTTATTCGCAAAGCTCGTCTAGGTAACGTAAGGATCTTTGCGCCTGGAAATAATGAAAAATCAACGTTAATCAATTCGGCCATTACGCCATAATGCTAAAAAAAAAGAAAAAAAACAACAATCGCCAAAAATCAATACCTTGCCCCCGTACACAGCGTTCGGAATCCGGGGGAGCGGTAACGAAAAGCGAGAGTAAAGCCAGGGTGACCTTCCCCGCTCGTCATAACAAAAGCTCAGATAAAAACAAAATTATCATGAATATTCTTTCCTTTATGTATAATCAAACCACTGAAAATCTCGCCTTTTTCATACAATATATTTGTATAGATACATAAACATACATGTATGTATGTATACATGTATGTATGTATACATGTATGTATTTACATGTCTATGCATACACACACACACACACACACGTACACACGCACACATCATTGCGCCCACCCAATCGCCGGAACGCCCACCCGCATGTGTGCGCACACACGTACACAAATACACATACGCACACAAGTACACATACGTACACACGTACACATACGTACACACGTACACATACGTACACACGTACACATACGTACACACGTACACATACGTACACACGTACACATACGTACACACGTACACATACGTACACACGTACACATATGTACACAAATACACATACGTACACAAGTACACATACGTACACACGTACACACGTACACATACGTACACAAGTACACATACGTACACAAGTACACAATCGTACACAAGTACACATGCATACACAAGTACACATGCGTACACAAGTACACATGCGTACACAAGTACACATGCGTACACAAGTACACATACGTAGACCTGAGTAGACCTTAGTAGATGGTAGACAAGGACGCACCCAATGTTTCATTTTTTGATGTTCTATTTTCAATTTGATTTAATTTAGCAAATATGTACGAATATGTCTTCACTTGTATTCAAATAATTAGATTAAGGAGCTGCGATGTTTACGTATGATTTTGTTTTAATTTCTTTCTTTGTCTTTTTTTCTGTTGTTGGTAGTCATTCTCTCTCTCTCTCTCTCTCTCTCTCTCTCTCTCTCTCTCTCTCTCTCTCTCTCTCTCTGTCTTTGTCTCTCTCACTCTCTACCTCTCTCCTGTATACGCGTCGTTCTTTGTTTTCTGTCATCTCTCTCTCTCTCTCTCTCTCCTATGAAACTTTCTTATACACGCAACGTTTTTCATTTGCTTTCTATTCAAAACCCTTGAACTATTCTCACTTTCACTCCAAAGCTCTCAAGCCGACCCAACCCTCTGATCCTTGCCTCTGGTCTCCCTCAATGACCACACCCATCTGGCGCACCTTTACTTCCTCTGCCTCTCCTCACCCTCACCCCTTCCTCTGCCCCACCCCCTTCACCCACCCTCAGACCACACCCGCTGGTCCCCATACGAAAGTGACCTCAACTATCTCAACCGCAGTCTACGTCCACCTCAACTATTTCAACTGCAGTCCACGTCCAACCCAGCCTCTTCAAAAAACGCACAAGAACATATAAAGAAAACAAGAACATAGAAACAGAAGAACATAAGAACATAAAAACGTTAGAACATAAGAAAGTAAGGGCACAGGAACGTATGAACGTTAGAACATAAGAACAGAAGAATAGAGGAGACTGCAAGAGACCATAAGGCCTACACAAGGAAGTTCCATGTCCTTTACAACCTGTTAATCCTGTACATAAAGTTATCTAACCTTCTATTAAGGCAACCGATAGTTTCAGCTCTCACTACATGGTTACTAAATATATCCCAATCATTAACCATTCTTTCGTAAACAGCTCTTCTCTATTTGCTTCTGAAACTTAAATTTGCCCAATTAAAACCAAAATACGAATTCTACCCTGGTGCCTCGTAGGAATGGGTTGAATAAGTACATCTGTACAGATTTGTACACAAGTACACACATCACAATTCTTGCCTATTTCCTACATAAACTTGAATTTGTCCAATTTAATTCATTTCTACGAGTTCCCCACTCATTAATTTCTGTTTTCTTTTTTCTTTTTTCTATACTTGCCCCTGTTCAATTCTTGCCTATTTCCTACATAAACTTAAAATTTGTCCAATCAAATCCATTACTAGCCTACGTGCCCTCCACTCATCAGTTTCCGTGTTTTCTTTTTTTTTCTTTTTTCTTTTTTTGTTATTTACTTGCCCCTGTTCAGTTCTTGCCTACTTCCTACCTAAACTTAAAAATTGTCCAATTAAAACCATTACTACGAGTTCCCCACTCATCAGTTTCCGTGTTTTTTTTTTTCTTTTTTTATTTACTTGCCCCTATTCTTCCAACCCTTTCACTAAAAGCCTCCCGACATACTCACCCTGACCTGTAAGTATATTTGCTTAACTGCCCTGGCTCTCTTTCCTGTGGTGGCCCACCGAACCAGTTCGTCTGGACCATTGCCCACCTGGACGAGGGTATAAACCATAAAAACGTAAACGGTCGATATACACTTAAGTGTCAATTTGGATGCACACCCGTTAATACCAGCACCCCTAATAGCACACGAAAATAATTCAAAACAAACTTCAAACCAGTTCAGCCTTTCTTGGAACGTCAAAAACAAATCATATCATAAGGATTTGTTGTGCGTATAGCTGTCCTCTCCTCGTTGATTAAGTCATTTAAGTTTCACAAGCAAATAGACAAGAACTGGTTTACTAACACAGTGATTAACGATTGAAATAGACTTAGCAACCAAGTAGCGAGCACTGAAACAATTGGATTGTTTTAATAGAAGGTTAGATAAGATTACGGACAGGAATGGCAGGTGGTAAGGGACATGGAACTGCCTAGTGTAGGCCTTATAGTCTCTTGCAGTCTCCTCTATTCTTATGTTCTTATGTAATTACACATACGGGTAAATTACTTTAGTGATACTTTGCATACCGTAAGACAATTATTCATTGTGCTTCTTTGAAGGTTTTGGTGCAAAACTGAGTATATAGACAAAGTATCGTAAGTACCTAAAGCACTGCAAAAGCACTGCCAAAGGACTGATGACGTCAGACATCCCACAATGCCTCTCTACAAGTCGTCTCAAACAAACTACAGAAACCCGAGGAGGAGACTGCAAGAGACCGTAGGGCCTACATTAGGCAGTTCCATGTCCATCATCACCTATCATCTCTATCCAGAAACTTGTACACATGAATATATGTCCATGTATATTTTTCGATATGATCTATGTAATGAAAACTTGGCCAGCCTATATACCTACATACAGTCTTCAATATCAGTAAGGGAGGGAGATATAAAAAAAAAAAAAAAAAAAAAAAAAAAAAAAAAAAAAAAAAAAAAAAAAAAAAAAAAAAAAAAAAAGAGAGAGAATATATATCAACAGCAATATTAATCTAAAAGACTTCCTTTACCCAAAGACATAATCACTAACATCTTATCTACCTTATCAGTAGTAGAACGAGCCGACAGTAATTCCATTTATCTTATTGGGAAAAAAAAATCTTAGGATCTCGCTTTGTGCCAAATACGCGATTTTCCTGATTTTTTTTTTTTTTCTTTAACCGTATGGGTGCTTAGGCGCTTCTCTTTTTCTCTCTCACTCTCTTTCTCTTTCTCTGACTCCCAAACTCACTCTCATTCCCAATCTCAATCTCTCTCTCATTCTTTCTCACTTTCATTCTCAATCTCACTCTCAGTCCCACCCTCATTCTCAGTCTTACTCTCATTCATCACTCATTCATTCCCACTTTCATTCTCATTATCATTCTCTTTCTCATTCCCACTCTCTCATTCTCATTCCCACTCTCATTATCACTCTCATTCCCACTCTCACTCATTCTCATTCCCACTCTCACTCATTCTCATTCCCACTCTCATTTTCATTCCTACTCTCACTCTCATTCATCACTCACTCATTCCCACTCTCATTCATCACTCACTCATTCCCACTCTCATTCATCACTCACTCATTCCCACTTTCATTCTCATTATAATTCTCACTCTCATTCCCACTCTCATTTTCATTCCCACTCTCATTCTCATTCCCACTCTCATTATCATTCTCACTCTCATTCCCACTCTCGTTATCATTCTCACTCTCATTCCCACTCTCATTATCATTATCACTCTCATGATAATTCTCACTCTCATTCTCACTCTCATTATCATTCTCACTCTCATTTTCATTCCCACTCTCATTTTCATGATCATTCCCACTCTCATTCTCACTTTCAGTGGTTCAAGATGACGTAAAGAGACCTTTTGGGCCGTAAAGAAACAAAGCGTGATTTCAGAGCACAGCGTGTTTAGCCACGGCTGACATGTGTGACCTAAAGTGGCGGTACTCTAAGCATTTCTCACTAGCATGCTACTCGCTTTTGCTACTTCGTTTGATTAGAAACTACTTCGGTTATATTATTCTAGACTCCCGTAAGAACATCTCAACAATGTGTCTAACATTCGTATTCTAGGTTTAGATTTTCTAAATTGGTAGAAATAAAAAATCGTAACCAAAGTCGTTGCTACCGAGCGGTTTAGAGCGTCACCACTTGCGGCGGAGGTCGAGGCGACGAAAGTTCGTAATTCCGCCGCCAGCGAGTTGGACCAAGGACATAGTCCAGGGTACAAAGTCTTCTGTAAGGGGCACTGTCCTAGCCTCCTGATAGGTTGGGGGTATAGTTTGCTACGATAAATCATCATCAACTTCAACCGATTTCCATCCATCTTTTCACGTGAACCGGCGACTGATCATTTTACCTTCACCCGGGGACACAAAAACTGACCCACACAGAACACGCACCAGTGTGATCTATGGAAAGGTCAGAGGACCGTTGCCGACTAATGCGGGGCTGCGGATTTATTAAACCTCGAGGTAACTCTTACTACTGTATTATTGTATTACTGTTGTTCTCTACGGACCAGAGTAACGCAGTACTGTTTTATTCGTTTAATTCGAATTTATCATGATTATTCTATTGAACCTTTCTATTTATTTACATATTATTAATTTATTTCTTTATTTACCTTATATTTCATTTAGTTATCCATCACTCATTTATTTAATTATTCACTTAATTGTTCATTTATTTATTTGTTCAATTGATTCCTTGAGATCTTACTTGATATAAATATTAAACTAATATTATTTTATTTATTTATTCATCTATAAATTATTTTTATTTGTTTGTTTACTGACTTCATTCTCTGTAGTCTTCATTTCTGAAACAGGAAAGATAATAAGTTTCAATTAATCTTCTTTTTATCTGTTTCTGATAACGAGTTTCAAAATACTCTTCCCTGACCCATCATCCTCCATGTCCCCTTCCATACCATGCAGTACCTTTCCTTGCGTTCCCGGTGTCGTCACGTGACTTTATTCAGCTGTTTGCCTCCTCCTCCTCTCACCCCACCTCCTCCATTGCTTGGTTGTGCTTCATATTATGTATTTTCCCAGCGCTTCTTTCCTCGCTAGGATAATGTTTGGGTTGTCATGTGAAAACAATACATTCACTTATTAATCATTCATTTATTCATTAATTTATTCACTAATTTATTCAATCTATTCATTTAATTTATCCATTTATTAATTTAATCGCTTATTAATTAATTTATCTATTCATCAACTCATTCTTTCATTTAAACATTCATTTATTCACTAATCTATCTACTTATTAATTCATTTATTCATTAATCCATTAATTCATTCATTTATTCATTTAATAACTAATTCAATAATTTATTCATCCACTCATTCATTTATTCACTAATCTATTTATATTCATTAATTTATTCCTCAATCACTCAGTTATCTGTTTATTTATTCATCCATTTATTCATTCTATTAATTTATTCACTAATCTATTTATCTATCAATTAATTCATTAGTTTATTCATGTACCTATTTATCAATTTATTCATTTATCAATTTACTCATTCATTCATTTATTTAGTTATTTACTTTCCACTTGTACATGTAATTAATTCGTTCCTTGGTGTGTGTATATATATATATATATATATATATATATATATATATATATATATATATATATATATATATATATATATATATATATATATATATATATTTTTTTTATTATTTATTTCTTTAAGTTTTACTTTTTGGTTTTATCTTTATTCATTTTATTTCTATATTATCTTATCTATTTATTTATGTTATTCTATTTATTTATTTATTATTTTATTTTATTCGTTTATTCATTTATTTATTATTGTTATCTTTTATTAATTTCATTCTATTTATTTATTTATTATTTTATTTATTCATTTGCTATTTTATTTATGTATTTTATTTATTAATTTATTGATTTATTTTATTTATTTATATATTTATATATATATATATATATATATATATACATATATACTGTATATACATATATGTATATATATATATATATATATATATATATATATGTACATATATATATATATCTGTATTTTATTGATTTATTTTTTCGTTTATTTCTTTTTTTGTCTGGTAAAATTGAGGAAGTACTTGGCTGGTGGTCAGTCAGAATCCTCCTTGACATTCAGCACTACCCGGCCATTCCTTCACCCAAAGACTTTGTTAATATTATTCTGAGGGACAACAGATGTGGAAACAACGTGCCCAAAACAGCTACAATAACTGTTACTAATGGTTCTACTTTCATCTAAATCCTCTAGTTTTCTAGTTCCTAGTCTTTGCTCTGAGTGCAAACTCTTAGATTTCCTTTATTAATTTATTTATAATTTATTACTGGGTATGTATTTAATTCGTGATATAAGAAACAATAAGATTAATACACACACCCTATATTATATATATATATATATATATATATATATATATATATATATATGTATATATATATGTATGTATACTGGGTATGCAATTAAATCGTGACATAAGAAATCATATTGATAATATTTTTAAGATGTTATATATTCTAGATTTTGTGATGGTATGTGCTCTGCGAGGTAACTAAGCATGACAGCCCTTCTTAGATTTTGGGTGATTTAAGACAATGTTCTTATTGTTACCACGCGTTGACATAGTGGGATTCGAACCACCACCTATTCAGGACCTCAGCGTCCTGGCGCCAAAAGCCAGAATTCTGTTCTTGTTCATCTGCCAATTGAACAACGTGAACAAGTTCTTGTTGAACATTTCACAAAAGGATTCAAAGTGTTCACTCACTTCAGGGTGGTACATAAGAACATAAGAATGAAGGAGACTGCAAGAGACCATAAGGCCTACACTAGGCAGCTCCGTATCCATCACCACCTGTCATCCCCATCCATAAAGTTGTCTAATCGTTTCTTAAAACAACTGATAGTTTCAGCGCTTACTACATGGTTACTAAGTCTATTCCATTCGTCGACTACCCTATTAGTAAACCAATTCTTGCCTATTTCCTTCTTAAATCTAAATTTGTCCAGTTTAAAACCATTACTGCGAGTCCTGCCCTGTTGTTTTAATATGATGACCAAAGGCTTTCTACACCTTATAGGGGAGGTAGCCAAGTCAAAAGGTAACGTATCCACTTCCACCTATTCCACTCCCATCCACCACCCTTTCCTCCATTTCGTCTTAGCTCCTCATGGATGACGGGTCATACCTGCATCCCGCCCACGGCCCCAGGTCAGACACAGTACATCTACAGTAAGCCCGCTTCACTTAATCAACAACATCCCCTCTCCATCGCTGAAGTAAAGTGGTCAAGATTATATATACAGTAATGATTTATGGTTATTACGTACGAGATTGTTCATATACGTAATGCTCCGGTTATTCATTGTTAAAAATAAATCACATCGAATCTTTTACTTCAGTGTTGACACTTAAGAAGTATGATCAAGCCGATTCCATTTGTTTCGGGTTAATTTGTCATCCCGACGTTTCGGAAACTCCACGCGCGATTTGTAATATCTATACAAAGTTACCAAGGTAGATGAAGATACAATTGTGAAATACAAAGGTTGTATCATGTCCCAAAGGTTAGAGCAATGGTTGTGCAGTGCACCATAAGCCTAAACGAAGACATACACATATATTGTATCGGGTAATGTAATATCCAAATGGATCAAATATTTGACTAGAGTATCAGAAGACCACACACACACACACACACACACACGTACACACACACACACACATATATTGCAATGAATAATGTAATATCCGAATGGGTCAAAGATGTCACAAAAGTAAGAGGAAACCACGCACACGTATACACACTTTTCCATACAGATGCCGAATGGGTCAAATATGTCACAAGAGTAATAAGAGACCACATACATGCATATACACTTTTCCATACAGATACATTCATACTTAGAATAGCTTATCAGGTGATACAGATCAAGCTGGAACAACACACGATCTCAAATCTAGATGTGATTAGACCTGTGACTAAACGAGCATCTAAAGCAGTGGTTCTTAACCCCTGGGTCGCGACCCAAATTTGGGTCGCCAAGCCATTTTATTGGCTCGCTAAGGGTTTGCAGAAAATAATTATTTTCCCACTACAAATATATTATAATTATATACTGTAATAATTAAAATACATGATGCCTAGTTTTAGGATTCTAAGCAGACCATGATTAAATAAAAACTCCAAAGCAGAAAATTTATTTGAAGTGTTTTGAAATTTCAATGTATATCTATGTAGGCTTGGGTCGCGATGCTTGATTTGTGCAAAATTTTGGGTCGCTGCCAAAAAAGGTTAAGAACCACTGATCTAAAGTAAATTCACCTAACAAACCTTTAATCTTTTATAATAATTCTTTTAAGCCAGGATATCGGAGGAGACGACAAGAAATACCCCAATGCCACACAGGATGGAGATGATAACAAAAATCCCTCTCCTCCTGTCAATTTAGTCAACTTCATTTTTGTTATGCAAATGAGTACGTTCCAAGGCGATCGGGCTCACAGACTACAAATGAAGG
>NC_134816.1:23682375-23692375 GCF_046742065.1 Oratosquilla oratoria | reverse complement strand
AGCCAAGAGGGAGGGAGGGGTGGTGAATGGGAGTGGAGTGTGTGGGGATGAAATGGGTGGGAGTGGATTTTGACTTTTGACTTTGGTTACCTCCCATGTATAGGGTAAAAAAAAAAAAGCCCTTGATGTGTGTACTTCAAACGCATCCCACCTGTCATCCCACACTGAGAAAATGCCATCATCTCGGGTGGTTTGATAGTAGATAACAAGGTACACTGAAAGTATTCCTTGTACAAGTTGGCCAAAACAGGAGATAATTTAGTTCTTACTGATAGGTTAATTTGATTATTTGTCTAATTTTAGCCCGTGTGGTCGTGTATGTAAAATAGTCGACTCCATCTACTATACAGGATATGTTTTTATATGTTTAAGACAGATTGAACATTTTAGAAGCTCTGCCAAGGGATTCGAACCCTGACCTGTGCGTGCATAATCACTGAGCTACGTGCGATGGTACAAAACGACTGCACCCTTGGCAGAGCTTCTAAAATGTTCAATCTGTCTTAAAAATACACAACTTGTCGGAGGGCTCGCCTAATATGGGGATTGGATGAAAATGAGACTACGTCTTCTGCAACTACGTGAAGTGTGGTCGGGGACTTGTACAGTCCTTTTGTACCATCGCACGTAGCTCAGTCGCTGGTGTCTTGGCTTCGTGCACGCACATGTCAGGGTTCGAATCCCTTGGCAGAGCTTCTAAAATGTTCATGTTTTATGTGTATTTGATGGTTCTAGAAATGAATTGATTTTTACATGACGAACGTACTGGCATTCGATTCGTTATAATTATATCTTTACAATACAGTAACTTGATGAGCTTGTGAACAAAATAGAGTTTGAGGTTATAGGACAAGATGCGGTCATGGATGCCCGTTGTTCGTGAGGAAGCTGGTATTGAGTAAAAGCAGCAACGACTGCAACAGCACTGTAGGAGAGAGGGCAAACGCAGAGTATGGGATCCAATGTATTTAACGTTTCGCCCAGCAGGGCTTCTTCTGAAGAAGCCCTGCTGGGCGAAACGTTAAATACATTAGATCACACACTCTGCGTTTGGCCTCTCTCCTACAAAGCTGGTATTGCATGAAGTGTTGGTGCAGGCAAATGACTAGGCATTATTCAGTACAGGAATGCATTTGGTTTTATGTAAATGACAAATGAAAATGAATTGTACCTATGCTCACTAACGACTACTGTTATATGTAATATATATATATATTATATATATATATATATATATATATATATATATATATAGTGCCGGCATTCTCCTAAGGAAAGGGCAGATTCTTTTTCACTAGACCGCAGTGTTTTGGCGAAGAAAACCCGCCGGTCCATTTACACGTCCGTCCGCCTAGCTCTGGCCACAGCGGCCCTTCTCTCGTATGCCACTGTGGCCCGCTACACTTCCACCCCAGATGCCCGCCGCGGGCTTGCGGCACTGGCCCGCCGTTTCTTCGCCCCAACAGGACGGTCCTCCTCCTCCTCCTCCGTCAATACAGCTCGACGCTTCCTGACTACGGTCGCTGGCTGCTGCTGCTGCTGCTCCTGCTCTTCCTCCTCCTCCTCCTCCCCTCGCCGCCTATCGGATCCTTGCCCTGCGCGCCGACCGGCAGAAGCACCTCCAGCAGGCAACAGGACGAGGTGCATGCATCCTTCCCGCGCGACACAGGGACATCTCCGCCGTCTCCGAACCGACAACACCCAGTTTAACTAGAGAGTTCCCTAAAATCGTCTCTCCCTGTGGTGGATTCTTCTTGCCTTTTAGGAACGCCTTGCTGAACCTCTGGTGACGTCATGTCGCCATATTATGACGTCATGTCGCTGTCCAGAAGGCGAACCGAGCTCCTCAGGAAGCTCTGCTGCATTGCCATAGCTCGTCCAGCCAAGTGAGACAAGGCATTGTCAAAGTTACATTGCACGTTGATTTCATTGAGAAAGCATATCCATCGTTACATCCAGTCTGCCTCAAAGAAGGAATACATAATGACTGCTGTTAACTCATTATAGGGTATAACTTTATTTTGCAAGCCACTGCACAACATGAAAGTTACATGTATTTCATACTGTACACTGAAACAAAAAGACAACAGGTCCAACACAAATATGCAGGTCAGTGAGATTCCTGACCAAAATAGTTTCTCGTTTCCAGAAACGACTATGGAACCAAAGAATTAATTGTAATAAACTTGTCATAATCATGTGATATGATTAAGGACAACTTGCTATAAATGACTTAGCTTCTTCATTCACCATGTTAAGGAGAAAAAATGTCTTTAGAACTGTGAAAAACAAAGAAAATTGACCAAAGAAAACACAATTGGTTTTCTTGCATCGAGAACGTTTGATTAATTATAGATTAATTTCTTATCCTTATTCGCAGCAATTTGTTAATGCAACTAAAACTTAACTGACGTGAATATAACACACTTTGATGTGAATTTATGCTGAAATGTACATACATATACCAAAGTCTTTCTCTCCCCTTACAAGGTAGGTAGCTAAAAATAAAGGCATAAAACCCACTCCCATCCATTCCATCCCCACATACTCCACTCCCATTATGGGATGGGATGGCTGGGACTATTATAAGTCTGGGCTAAAATGAAAATAATAGTTTCTAGATCACAGGTCCTAAAGATATATTCATTTTCACTTACAATCTGTGGACGCTGTGATAGCCATTGAAGCTTCCCACTTTTTGCCAACATAGAAAATGAGACGAGGAAAGACTTGTCTATTCAGAGTGTGTCGACCAGTCGTCAAACACATAGACCAAAACTAAACATAAAACTCCTTTTTAAGTAAGACACTTCTTCTAGATATATTCTAAGAGTAGAAAATTACATCCTGATCAAAATAGGTTGTCCATGGGTTAGATGATGATGTTTCCTGCAGATGACTAACGATACTCTTGGATATATACGCACCTGAAACAAGGGAGATAATAAAGGATATAGAATGAAAAGTATGAAGAAACCAGAATAAGGAATCGAAAGGAACTCCTGAGTACTACAAGGGCTATCCAACACCTCTGGAATTATTTATTTATTTATTTATTTATTTATTTTTTATCAGAAACAATGGGCCACTGCAGCGAAAGGAAAGAAATAACGAAACCATCTTTTATCGTCTTTTTTGTAAAAATTACGAATAAAATGAGTAAAAAAAATAAATGAACAAATAGAGTAGATGTGACAGATAAATGATAAATGTAATACAAGAATACAATAAATTAGTAGATAACAATAGATAAGGCGAATAAAATACAATAAATTAAACAAGTTGATAAACAGGCAAATGAATGAATAAAAAACTAAATAAACGATTATTATCAATATATACAAAAAATTAATAGATAAATGAAATGAACTGAGTAAATGAAGAAATTAATACGTGCATCTATATGCAAATGAATTAATAAATAATTGAATATATACATTGAGTAGAATATATGAGTAAACAAACATTACAAAAATAACATCTCTAACCTCTTCCGCGGCTTGTTTGCATATATGTGTATGTATGTACCCATGTATATATAATATATATATGCATACATGCATGTATGTGTGAACGCATGTATATATATGTAATTTTTGCACTGAAGATGTAATATACGAAAGCGCTCTACTTCGTTGGTTTCTTTTTCCAAGTGGTCTACTTTGTAGATATATGCATGCATATATGTGTGTGTCTGTGTAAGTACTCGTATATATGTATCCATATATGTACTCGTATGTATGTATTTATGTCTATGTGTATGTATTTATGCATGTCTATATGTGTATGTATGTATAACGTCTAAATGTGTATGTATTTATTCATGTCTATATGTGTATGTATAATGTCTATATGTGTATGTATGTATAATGTCTATATGTGTATGTATGCCTTTATTTTTGTGTATGTATGTATGATGTCTATATGTGTGTGTATGTATGTCTATATATGTGTGTATGTATGCATATATGTATGTTAATATGTGTTTGCGTATGTATGTGCTCGTATGCATGTATTGGAAGAAAGCAAACACTGGACTCGTCTTCAGGTATATACAGTATAAGGGAAAGGAAATGAATATAAAAAGGCAAGTACGCTACACTGGGAGAGGTCTCCCAAGTTCACATCTCCTATCCTGAAGACGAACCTCGGACAGGATCCGAAACGTGGGATTAAACTTCCAAAGTCGAATCCAGTGTTTGCTTTCTTCCAACATCGCTCCTGGACTCCAGCTCTTGACGAATCTTTACGAGTATGTATGTACATATGTGTGTATGTAAGAGTATGTATATATGTTTGTGTATGTATGTCTATAAGCATGTATGTATGCATGTGTATGTATACATGAATATGTGTATTATGTATGTATATATATAATATATATATAGTGTGTTTGTGTGTGTGTGTGTGCATGTGTGTATGTATGCATGTATATGTGTATGTAGGTATGTACTCGTGTGTATGTAATCATGTATGTATATACTCCTATGTACGGATGTATGTATGCATATATGTATGTATGTATGTACTGAGATATAATGATGGCATGTCCAATACGTTCATTCGTTCCTTACGCACACGTGCGTGTGTATATGTATGTGTGTTTGTGTGTGTGTCTGTATGCGTGAGAGATAGAGAACGTTGCACAATTCACATACACACACACACACATCCATCCCCACACACACACACACAATCTCCTAGCTCAATGGGGACAGGGAACTGCTTACAGTACAAGGTTCGTGTGTATGTGTGTGAACTACTTACTTGCATTTATCCATATCAAACTCGTAACCACTTGAACATTGTCCTTCTTTGTTGCATTGGCAAGCGCAGCTAACATCGTTCCAACTCCTGTTCTTTCCACATTTTTTAGACTTTACCGTGCACTTGCATGCGTTGTTGTATGTATCCAACACCTTCAGAGATGGAAAATGCAATTGGGAAACTTAATCAGTAGCTTATATTTACATACTCTTCCAGCAGTTATATATACGCTAAATTTTTCTTTGCGTATATAAATTTATATAAATATATATACATATATATATATACATATATATATATATACATATATAAAAATACAAAAATACATAAAATCATATACCAACGGATTTTCCCCCTTACAAAGGAGGTAGCCAAAAAACAAAGGTACAGAATACACTACCACTCCCCCCCCCCCCACACACACACACATTCCCATCTTGGTACCTCCTGGATGGCGGGTCATCCCTGCATCTTGCCCACTTCTCTGGGTCAGAAGCAGTGTCGCAAGACACAGCACATCCACAGCAAGGCCGGGGGGGGGGGGGGGGGGTAAGGGCCGTGGTGGAATACGGAGATCTAAGGTGGGTATAAAGTGCGTTGATTATTTGGAAATGTATGTACTCTGAAGAAGTCCTGGTGAGGACGAAACGTCACAAGAAATCCCCAACGTCTCCCTGTCTTTATCTCACCACTTTTCTACTTTTACACACTTCATTATGTGTGTGTATATATATATACATATATCTTTCAAACCATAAATCTAATCTACCATCACTTCTGAATTATTCGAAGCTCTAGCGATCAAGTCTTTTCCTCTGTGCATTTACCTTTACACGACTCCAGACTTGTACAACCCTTCTCTATTCCTACATGACGCTCTGTTGAATTAGCCAACCTACGTCACGAAATATACTCGTCGATTTGTTAGGAAAATGCTTCTTTCAGGAAAACACGTCTTGCGAAAGCTCGGTCATCTCGTGTCACGTGACGCAGGACTAAAAGACTCCATCGCTTTGTTCTCCTTTGATTGCAGATGTATTATGGATATCAATTATATTTTTCTATCATATGTTCTATGTTCTCACATATTCTTCTACTCTACCACTGAAAGCTCACCCAAAGACCCTTGCCCTTGTCTATGGTGCGTTTTTTTTTTTTTTTTTTTTTTTTTTTTTTTTTTTTTTTTTTTTTCTCCCACTACGTCAGTCCCAACGGCCCTGAATTTGTTAAATATAATTGTACAATATTATCTCTGATACTTTCTTCGCCTGGGCACCTCTCCCTCCGTATTTTCTCTTTCCTTACGCTTTCACGTTTTGTACGACAGACTGAAATCGGACGAAATTAAATGAAGTTGTTTCACTTTAGACCCTCTTATGCATTTACCTTTTTTTTTTTTTTTTTTTTTTTTTTTTTTTTAATGTCACCTGTGGGGCGACAGGTAGCTGGATTCCTATGGAAGAGGGGAAAAGGGATTGGAGTATGTAGGGGATGGAATGGGTGGGAGTGGTTTCTGTGCCTTTTTCTTTTGGCTGGGCTGCCTCCCGTATAAGGGGGGAAAAGAAGCCTCTGGTATATGAATGTTTCACTTTAAATCCTGGATGATGATGTGCCTGATTTCATGCAGTTTGTAAGTTCTTGTTTATCATCAAGTTCATTTGTTCAATCCCAATGTGGTGGCTTAATCTAAGAGGAATTACCATGTTTTCGGGGCATTTGCATCCACATTCTGTGTGCTCTTCGACTTCCACCTTTCTACACTTCAGTTTTCCATCAGGTCCAACCGTCTGTACTTCCTGTGGAAATTCATGATACAGAAAACGGTCAGGGTTGCTGACATATGGACTAAGTGAAGTGTTAGACAAGGACGTGCAAAGAATGGTGTGTTTCCAAATAACAGTTACCATAGATCATTTGGATTAAGATTGATTATCAACTAAATGTTGTGGAAATTGTGTTTGGACCAAAAGCTTTCTTTAAGATGATCAACTAATTATAATGAAAACTGTGTCAGCAAAAAAATCTTTCTAGCCAAACGTGAGTTTGGTCTAGCAACAATTTATGACATCGCTACATTTTGACCAACAGTATCGTCAAATGAGCGGTTTGTTTATATCCAAGTATAATACAATATTTTCTGCAGAAATCAAGGACTGCACCTCCCAACGAAAGTCCTGTTCTACAAGAAAGATTACTTACTGTTTTCACTTTCTTTACTCCAGTCGCCGTACATTTCTGTTTGGTTTCTTTACACGTCAAGTCGTCGCACCGTTTGACATAGTACGGAACCTGCAACAGGCATGTCAACGGTCAGATTAAAAAAATGCAAACCTCCCCCTCCCCCCACCCACATCAAAATATATTACCCAATTCGCATTCGAAAATAAGTGACAATAAGCGTTCCGAATTTGCTCTTAGCGGAGGGGAAGTGATGAGCAGGTGTGGAAAGTACATGTTTGAAGGTAAAAAACGGGGAAGGTACTTTGTCTGGAAAGCGTGTGTCGAGTGACCAAATGGATAGGACATCAAGAAGAATTAGAGACGCGCAGGATGCGGCTTCAGTGAGATAATATGGGGTATAATGAAATGTAATAAGATTTCAAAGACAGCAGAGGTCAAGCAACAAAGGAGAGGGGCTCCACAAGATCCACGAAGACGAACCTTCAAATTGTCGACATCCACATAAACGATTTGACGCCGAGGTTGCTTGCACGACGGAGGAATCGTAATTCTGTTACGCCAACATGTGTTCCCTGCAGAGAGTGACGAAAAGGATGACAAATATATACCTGTAGATCAATACACAGACGCACGCTGTGTGTGTGTGTGTGTGTACATATACCAAAGGCTTTTCCCCCTTATATGCATATATTATATATATATTATATATATATATATATATATATATATATATAATGTATATATACAATGTATATATATATATGTATGCATATATATATATATGTATATATGTATATATAAATATATATATACATATATACATTATATATATATGATATATATGTATATATAAATATATATGTATATAATATATATGTATATACAAATGTATATATATATGTATATATATGTGTATACATATGTATATATATAGTATATGCATATATATATACATATATATATGGACAGAAATAAAATGAGACTTATCCTTTCCCGGGGTCCGGACGTTTGAGCCATCGTAGATCTTCTTGGCTTTCCTCGTTGTCCTGGTGATCAAACGTCCGGACCCCGGGAAAGGATAAGTCTCATTTTATTTCTGTCCCTAATTCTATAAACACCATAGCTATTGATGATTATTTGTTAAAAGGTGGAATAAATATAGCAAAAATATCTTCCAATAAAATAGGAAAAATATTTAAGAAACATAATAATATGCGTAATAATCTCAGTGTCATTTACCGTATTCCATGCAACGGTTGTCCATCATCTTATTTCGGTGAGTCAGGTCGAGGGTTCAATAAACGCTTGAATGAGCACAAAAACGATCTCAGGGCTCATAGAACATCTAACTCCCTGGTTCGTCACATGGACAAATGTGGACATCTACCTGATTGGAACAACGCAGAAATTCTACACGAGGGATTTGAGAAGAAAATGAGAAAAACTGTGGAAGCTGCACATATCGCCGCCAACAAGAACAACAACGACAGAGACGGATTTAAATGCCTCTCGAAAGCAGCAAGTGTCCTAATAATTAAATCGTTAGCCAAAGGGAAAACATGACGCTCATACCTTGGCGGGTTCCCTCTCACTACGAATATAAGAATTGTGATCCGTCTGTAATGCTGTAGTCCTCTGAAGAAGACCAAGTTGGTCGCAACGTTAGGGCAATAAACTCTATTCCTAACACATCTTCGTTTGCCCTTCCCCACCCGCATTCTCTCTCATTTGTCTGAAATAATCTTAAATATATATATGTATATACAAATATGTATATATATAGTATATGCATATATATATACATATATATATATATATATATATGCATATATAATGTATATGTATATACATATATGAGTGGATGGGTGGTGAGATAAACACAGGGAACCGTTTAGGGATTTATTCTGACGTTTCGTCCTTACCAGGACTTCTTCAGAGTACATGCACATTCAAATCATTCACCCCCTAAATACCCGCCGAATCTATCCGCGTTCCACCATGATCGACCTGACCTCTCGTCCTCCTACGCTCTGCCTCGCGAAGTACCAAGCGGCTGGCCGTCTTTGTTAATTTAATAAACCCATCGCGGTGGTTGTTGTTTGGATGGGAAGCGATGCAAGCTGCTTCAGTTATTTTCCTTCTTTTCTTAGGAAGTCCTTTCTGCAGCACCTCTACTTTGTTCCAGTCTGGTAAGTGGCCGTGAGTATCCACATGAACCACTAGCGAGTTTGATACTCGGTGTGCCTTGATGTCATTCCTGTGCTCAATTGTCCGTTTCTTAATACCTCGGCTGGTTTCCCCGTAGTAGCTCACAGGACAGTTTCCACACGGTATCTTGTAGACGACATTGTTTTCTTCCCCGTTGGCTACGACTTTATTCTGGTTCTTAACAATGTCTCCTATTTTCGTTCCCGTGCTGATCGCAATCTTGATGCCGGCTCTAGTGAGCAACTGTCCTAACGCGCCTGAGTGGCTCGAGTTTGGCACGGACAAATAATCCCTGCTACCACTTTCAGTCACAACGAGAGAATAAAGAGTGGAGTAGTAATAGGATTCTTCCTGAGAGCATACCGCATTTGTAGTGAAGAATTTATTAAAGATGAAATAGATTACATTTTCAACGTTTTCACCAAACTCTGTTATCCGGAAGGGCTGTTGTACCGACTTAGAGAACAGGCTTTAAAGATAGCAAAAAGAAGCATAGGAAACAGAGGAGATGTGACTGAAAATGGTAGCAGGGATTATTTGTCCGTGCCAAACTCGAACCACTCAGGCGCGTTAGGACAGTATATATATATATATATGCAAGGTAGACCACTTGGAAAAAGAAACTAACGAAGCAGAGCGCTTTCGTATATTACATCCTCAGTGCAACAAGTACTTGTTGCACTGAAGATGTAATATACGAAAGCGCTCTGCTTCGTTAGTTTCTTTTTCCAAGTGGTCTACTTTGCATAAGTGAACACACGTACCCGTGTTCTTATTAGCATACATATATATTTGTGTATACATATATATATATGTACAGTATATATATAATATATATATATAC
>NC_134816.1:23664875-23677375 GCF_046742065.1 Oratosquilla oratoria | reverse complement strand
TTTCCTGTGAGGAAAACTGATTACTGTAATCTGCTTCTTAAGAAATCCTGTGAACTAAGCTCGGGTGTATATTTTTGGATCTTTTGCTGTTTCCCTGGTAATGTTCAAGCAATGGGTTCGTTATTTTTCTCTTGACAATTCGACGCGGGCTTGGCCTGCGGCGCTCCTGCGCGCCCTGGGCTACGCCCCTTTTTAGGAAAATAAAATATCAAAATCATATTGCTTTTTATTTCTTGTCAACATCTAGCTGTTCTCGCAAGTCATCTATATAGGCGATTTGTGCTGGTGTTAAATTTCCGTTCAAAACACCCTTGTTATATTCTTTTAATTCTTTTTTTCCTTTAATTAATAACTTTTTTTTTTACTTGCTTTTCTTGTTTCAAAACTTTGCGAATTGTTAAAGCTTTTGCTTTGGCCTCTCTCCGTTCCTTTCTAGCCTCCTTCTTCTTCATTCGTTCTTCTTCTTCGAGTTCTTCTTCTTCGAGTTCTTCTTCTTCTTCTTCGAGTTTTTCTTCTTCTTCGAGTTCTTCTTCTACGAGTTCTTCTTCTTCGAGTTCTTCTTCTTCTTCTTCTTCTTCTTCTTCGAGTTCTACTTCTTCTTCGAGTTCTTCTTCGAGTTGTTGTTGTTCTTCTTCTTCTTCGAGTTCTTCTTTTTCGAGTTCTTCTTCTTCGAGTTCTTCTTCGAGTTCTTCTTCTTCGAGTTTTTCGAGTTCTTCGAGTTCTACTTCTTCTTCTTCGAGTTCTTCTTCTCCTTCTTCGAGTTCTTCTTCTTCTTCGAGTTCTTCTTCTTCGAGTTTTTCGAGTTCTTCGAGTTTTTCGAGTTCTTCTTCGAGTTCTACTTCTTCTTCGAGTTCTTCTTCGAGTTCTTCTTCTTCGAGTTCTTCGAGTTCTTCTTCTTCGAGTTTTTCGAGTTCTTCTTCTTCGAGTTCTTCGAGTTCTACTTCTTCTTCTTCGAGTTCTACTTCTTCTTCTTCGAGTTCTTCTTCTTCTCCTTCTTCGAATTCTTCTTCTTCTTCTTCTTCGAGTTCTTCTTCTTCGAGTTCTTCGAGTTCTTCTTCGATTTCTTCGAGTTCTTCTTCTTCTTCGATTCTTCTTCTTCACCGCAGTTGGCGGTGTAACCGATTTACCCCCAAACGCCTCTCGCCTCAGGAAAAAGAAATAATTATAACAGAATTTTTTTATTTGTAATAATAATAATAATAACATATATATATATATGTATATATATATATATATATATATATATATTGTATATTTAGGGCGCAGATTCTCACTAATACACACGGAGTTAAACACGACAGCATTTTGGCACTGGTTAATCTTCTTACTGAGATTTTCAATTTTCCTCACAGTAGGTCTCATTTCAGGAGGGTGGGCAAACACAAGCCTTCCAAATTCTTCCATATTTAATTTAACGTTTCGACTTCAGGGAGTCATCTTCAGAATGGTTACAAGAGAAAAGTCACAATTTTCAAAGCTACATGATTCACAATTGACAATGGGCCGCTTGGGAACGGTGCATGGTTCGTGATCCGTTACGTAGCCGGGCACTACGTCTTGGAAGGGAAGGGGGAGGGGGAGGAGGAGGGAGAGGGGGGGAGTCAGGTAAGGTAGGTTGTTGTTCTTCTTCTTCGAGGAGGAGGGGAGGAGGAGGGAGAGGGGGAGGAGGAGGGAGAGGGGGGGAGTCAGGTAAGGTAGGTCTTCTCGCTGGGTCACCAAGCTGGTCATGTGGGGGTTGGTGAGGTGTAGGAGGGGGAGGGGGAGAGGAAGGAGGTGGGTGTTGCTGTTGTTGGGCTCCAAATCTCGTGGAAGAATTAAATAGCGGGATGGCAGAAATCATATTACATTGAATATTAATAATTGGAGCTCTCTCCCTAATGTGGATGGCTTCAAGCATTTTTAGTTCCTTAATTTTGGCACAGTGTGCAACTATCCTAGTGTTATCCACGATTGTCTTCCTATCGATTAAAGCCTGGTGGTATTGGAGGTGGTGTTGTTTAATTGCTCCTTGTTGTAAATGTAGGGACAACCGTCTACTCAGTTGGCATGTCGTGAACCCAATGTATGAAGAATTACGAGGTGCGCAGCCCCCAGTTATACAGCGATATTCATAAATGACATTGGTTCTCGATAATATGCCGCCATTGCCAGACAGATTGTTTTTCACAACAAGGGAACAGGTACGGGGGTTGTCATAGAATATGATAACTTTTAAGTTATCGTAATCACCTATTGGCTTACAATTTCTATGTATGATGTCTTTCATGTGTTTCTCATCTTGACGGTACGAACTACAATAAATATTCTGGTAAAATACGGTAATATATATATATATATATATATATATATATATATATATATATATAATATATATATATATATATGTGTGTGTGTGTGTGTATTTACGAATTTGTATTGACAAACTGGCGTTAATACTCAACATGTAGAATCCTACTGAAAAAATGGATCATGGATGGCTCCAAAAGATGTCTTACATACATATTTGCAAGAATATGAGTTTCGTGAAAGAAAGAAATTATTCTTGTTTCATTCCGTTTGTGATGCAATTGCCGAACGTATTTTTTGCGTAATAATTCTTCATTTTATCTTTACATAAATAATTCGTAGTTTGAGTTGTTAATAAACAAATAATTTCATTCCTGTATTTTTTAGTTTCTTACATGGAAACATTGTCCTTCAAAAGGGGCAATTGGGGGCTCCCTGTTTTTTTCAGTTTTCCGTAAAATTAAAATAATATTATTTATTAGATGAAAAAAAAAATGATGGGAAAGTATACTTTCATCTCAAACG
Organism: Oratosquilla oratoria; assembly: GCF_046742065.1. Lineage (NCBI taxonomy): Eukaryota > Metazoa > Arthropoda > Malacostraca > Stomatopoda > Squillidae > Oratosquilla > Oratosquilla oratoria. The sequence continues at coordinate 23,674,564 of NC_134816.1, read as the reverse complement.
TTTACAAACGTTTCCGAATATACCCAATGTTGAAATAGCCACGCCAAAAGACTATATTTTGAAGACATTCTGAGATAAGACATAAGACAACCTTACGATAGCTATGAAGGCACACCTAGCAAGCTACTGTCGTGTCTTGTCGTGCGATGTTGCGTTTGTGTATAAAACGGTAATTCAACCATAAGAAAACCATATTTTTTGTCATACAATATTTGTCTTAAAACAAATGCAGAACGTAAACACACGACATAGTATGAAAACATAACGAAAAAAAAAACACGCGCGGAGAAAAAGCGTAAGATTTGAGAATTATAGAATTTGCCCAAGACTTGTGCAAAAAATGTAAGATTTCACAGGTGTGTTAGTGACTACTTTAAACCGCAAGTAATTAGAGATTAATTTGAGACACCAACGGCCCTAGAGAATATCGCTTTCGTTAATGCAACCTGAAAATTATCGTTACGAGAGGGGAAATCTAACGAATTGATGAAATGGCAGGTGAGCTGAAGGTTTAAAAAAAAAAATTCTGTTGTTATCGATGACTGTCGACACCGCATTCTTCATCAGGGCATTTACGAAGAATTGACCGAACCGACCCCAACGTTTGGCACTACCAAGGACATTTTTCAGAAGTCGATCAGGTTTTGGATGACCGCTGCAAATATCCATTTTTTTTTATTTGCACATTTTCTCTGTATTATTGATCAGTCAAATTTATGCTCAAAGGTTTTGAATTTGGATCACGTGCTTAGAGTGATCACAAAGAAAGGGAACTGCGTCCAATGACGAGCTCCTTACCACTGCCAGTTCAATCAGTTGTTTGGTAACAAGGATAGTTAACAGACACACAATCCTCTGGATGTCATGTCGTTAAGTGCTGAATATATATTTTTTTTTTCGAGATAAGAAATATCTATGTTTTTGAAAATGGAAGGTCAAAACACGGATGAAATGACGAAAGCTGGCCCCAAAATTTGACTTTTTCTGTGTATAATATTGCGCAATAAACTGGCCATAAAGCGGCCCATACACGATCAATTATATTGCGCAATTTTATTGTCAATACAATATATCGCCCATACACGGTCAATTTCATTGTCAATTCAGAGTATTGACAATAAAATTGCGCAATATAATTGATCGTGTATGGGCCGTTTAATGGAAAATTACGAGGTAAAAACAAAATAATTATCCTGCTGTAGAATAAAGTTGTCAAACGAAAAATTAGTTAACTTTCCTACGTGCATAGAGTTGAAAAACATGACCAATAACGAGCCTGTACTTACATATATACATACATATACCCAAGGCATACATACATATACCCTTACATATATACATACATATCCCCTTACAAGGGAGGTAGCCTGTACTTATCTTTGCTAAATATGACAGCTACGTGGAATTGTTGTCAAAGGAATTAAAAAAATGAGATTTGTCATCTTTTGAACATCGATTTTCATTTTCAGCATCATTTGCCTTTGATGTTCCTACGGCAGAAGAAAGCGTGTAGATGAAACAATTAGAAGAGAAAAAAAAAAAAATGCCACAAAGATTATGCTACAGTTTGCTTCCTAGCTGTTTGTAAACATCTGTCTTCTTTCATGGAATCGTCATCTCTTAACAAAGTAAAAAAAAAAAAACTGCCCGGACATTTCAGCCATACCGAATGTTGTTAGTGAAAAGGTGTCAAAAATACTAAAAATTATTGAACAGCAAGTCAGTTTTCAGTTTTAAAATATTGTAATCTTTGTACGATGTATTTGACAATGTTGCAAACGTGGGGTGACAATTGTTCATGTGGGCGTTCTGGGGTGATTATTCCTTATGTGCCCCCATCAGTGATGCAAAATGTTCAGCGAGTGATGAATTTGACGCAGCGTTTCCCAAACTTCTTCAGTACATAATCTCTGAGTGGTACCAAAGCTATAATGACACCAACTTATTTAGGCCTTCTGAAAGGATACTAATTTTGGATATCGCACATACCGTAATTTGGAATTTAAATTATGAATGACAGCAGAGACAGCGCTAAAAATACATATATATCATTGTTTATTAATGCTTGTTAAGAAGGATGAACTTATCATCCATTTTAATTAGAAGGATGCGTTTGCTTTTTTTTATATAAACAAATGAATACGCGGGTCTGTGTAGCTGGATGTACATACAGTTGGACCCTCCATGACCGCCCCCCCCCCTGACCCTTTTGGGGTCATGACCCGCAATTTCATAACCCCTCAATTGACGTCTGGCCTCATCCGTGGTTTCACCCGCCCAGATCACGACATTCGCTCTACTTCAGTCTGTGTGCATAATCACGACTGCCCCCTGCCCAGCAGAGGGCGTCATTTAGGCCCCTTTCACACTAGACATTATAAACCAACATACAGATTCCATCACTAAAGCTAACCAAAAGAAATTGATTAACCTAAACGACGGCCATACTGACGCCCTCTAAATGGTTACATCAATTTAACAAATAAGATTCTCAACTCAGGCCAAGAACAACTGCCTAACTTGGGCCTCAACTGTCATATCATGTCAAAGCCAAAAGAGATTCCAGAAAAGAACGGAATGTGAAGTCCTCATCGGTGATATGAAGAAATTTATAAGAAGGAAAGGTGAAGTCACTGCTGAGCCTTCCTCTAAACCCGAGGTAATCACGGAAGCGAACAAATTTAGAGGTAATCATAAAAGCACTTTAATCGACAATAAACACAACGAGGCAGCAAAGCAGTTATAAGCGGACCCTGGCAGAAAAACATGAAGCGGCTACCTACGTACTCGTGAACGCCTCGGAGAACCTTGGTATGGTGTCTATCTTACCAAGTGATAAGACAAAATTCAAGAAAATCACCAAAGATCCGACCAAATCACTTGAGATAAAAATAGGAATCAGGGTAATAGAGGAGAACATCGCTCCCAGCACAATAAAATTTGACAAATTAACAGGCGAGTACGGTATGGGTTACTGCTACGGAAATGTCGAAACACACAAACCTGACAATAACCTCCGACCTATGTTCTCACAAATCCTTACAGCTACATACAAATTTGGTGAGAAATTGTACACCATCCAGACCCCCAACACACCGCCCACTTATAGTCAGCAATTTACATCCGACTTCCTTAAGACTAACCCTGCAGGAGGAAGAATAGCTTCTCTCGATGTAGAAAGCTTATACACTAACATTTCCGTAAATCGAACCATCGATTACATTATCGACCGGGTTTACTACGATTATTCTACATAAAGACGCTGACTGCTCGAGTGTTGTCCAATAGAAGTCCCGTGCATTTGCCCCCGAAGAAACAAATAATTCCAAATTGATGGTGTAGCAAGTATGAACATAAACGTATAAATGTGCTGTCATCACTTCATTCTTCGGGACATTCTTCCCAAACCACAGAGTAAGAATATCCCAAACTACTGAAGAACGGTCTTGTACCCGAAATAGCAATCTAGCTATAATAAATACATATAGTGAACTCATAAATCTCCTTTCAAAGGAGAACAAGTCCAAAGTGAGACATATGGAATCTCTCGAGAAAGTAATAAGCGCAAAACTAGCCATCACTTTCAATGAAATATGGATAGGAGAAAAGCTCCTGCCTATATATATATGTGTGTGTGTGTATTTACCTAGTTGTATTTTACGGGAAGGGGAGCTATGCTCGTGGTGTCCCGTCTTCATATCTCATTTAATCTAAATTTAATCTAAACTATTTTTAAATTCATGTATTGTATTGTATTTTGTGTGTGTGTGTGTGTGTGTGTGTGTGTGTGTGTGTGTGTGTGTGTGTGTGTGTGTGTGTGTGTGTGTGTGTGTGTGTGTGTGTGTGTGTGTGTGTGTGTGTGTGTGTGTGTGTGTGTGTGTGTGTGAGATAGAGTGTGATGCCGTGGTTTCTTCCATCCGCCCAGACATGTTACTATGCAGTTATCATATTTGTATCCGGCTAGCCGCGATGCAAGTGAAAAACTAACGTTTTCGATGCAGACTGTAGCCTTGGTATGCTTTTCATTATCATTACTATCATTATTATTACTACTGTAATATTATTTCGGGGGGGGGGGAAATGCTGACGTGATTGTTCCTGCCTACCGAGTTTGTTGCCATCTCTAAGGCCCTAAGGGCCCTTTCACACTACGTCACTGTGGTTGCCCGGTTGCGTAGTAGGCTATGGCTGTTGCCCGCTCAGGTAACAAGTGACCGTCACTGGCAGTTGCCGTCGCCGACCGTCTCTTTTTCTTGACCAGCAAAGCCAACAGAAAAAGCACCTCCTCCATTGATGCCATTCTTTCGACTAATGAGATGATGAGAAAGGGTTCCACAACTCGGTGACAGTCACTGGTTGCTTGCAGTTGCCCGAGACTTTCACACTAGGCAACTAGTGACGGTCACTAGTTGCCTAGTGTGAAAGGGGCCTAAATGACGCCCTCAGCTGGGCAGGGGGCAGTCGTGATTATGCACACAGACTGAAGTACAGCGAATGTTGTGGTCTGGGCGGGAACCACGGATCATAATCCGTAGTTTTCCCCGCAAAAATGATATTGGGCAATTGCATCAAAAACGGCATGAAATAATATTAATTTTTTTCTTTCACGAAACTCGTATTCTTGGCAATACGCATGTAAGACTTCTTTTGGACCCATCCATCCTGTATTTTTTCAATAGGATTCTACATGTTGAGTATGAACGGCAGTTTGTCAATACAAATTCGTATATATATATATATACATATATTCAAGTTTTTAGTTTAGTTTTTCTTATCGTTAATATGTAAACATGACATTTTGAGTAACAGGAGTCCCATTTTCGCCCTTTAGAAAACCAGGGATTCCAAATCAAACAGGACGCTATTGAAAGCTTCTGCGGGCCGCATGTTCGACCTGCCTGTGATTATAGGATCTGCCATGGATATCGTTGTGGGTGGCAAGTTTTACACGCAGGGACAGACCATCACGAACACTGCCAATTTTGTGGGGCTTCTAGAGTACAGAACTCCTGTCATTCTTCGCCTGCACCACCCCCCCTCTCTCCCTCTCCCTCCCCCGTCTCTCTCTCTCACAGACACACACATACATATGTATGTATATTCGTGAAATTTAGATTTTTTCATGTAATGTCACAGACAGAAACGATTGGCGTCGAATTGTCAAGAGAAAAATAACGAACCCATTGCTTGAACATTACCAGGGAAACAGCAAAAGATCCAAAAATATACACCCGAGCTTAGTTCACAGGATTTCTTAAGAAGTAGATTACAGTAATCAGTTTTCCTCACATGATAGTGAATTAGCTACGCCGGACGGCCGACCACGTGGCGACATGCTGTTCGTCTGATGCCAATGTTGTCGCAGGGCTTCACGGAGGGGGGGTTGGCGGAGGCTATACCGTAGCAAACTGTACAAATTCTGTGAGGCTAGATGTCTAAAAATAAACATTGAGTTCGAGGGCCATGCCACCACTAACCTAACGTCACCACAATAAGAATATGCTATATCACTGCTGGTGTCTAGAACCACACACATACACACACAAATATATATACATATATAAATGATATAGACCATGGACTAAAATCTACTGTTTCCAAATTTGCTGATGATACAAAACTGTGCGGAGTGGCAAATGATCACTCAAACCAATTAGATATTCAAGAAGATTTAGATAAATTACAGCAATGGTCTGAAAAGTGGCTAATGAAATTTAACACAAGTAAATGCAAGGTAATGCACATAGGTAAAAATAACAGCAAGTACGATTACAAGTTATTTGGAAATTCGTTAACAAAAGTGGATAGTGAAAAAGATCTCGGCGTAATTATCAGTAACGACCTCAAATCATCCAAGCAGTGTATTTCAGCCTCTGAGAAAGCAAATAAGATTCTGGGATCGATTGCGCGATCTTTTGATTTCAAAAGTCCATCACTCATTAACAAGCTATATAAATCGTTAGTTCGTCCACATTTGGAATATGCTGTTTCCGTATGGTCACCGAATCTCATTAAAGACATTGACAGACTGGAAAAAGTACAACGGCGAGCCACAAAACTGATTCCAAATATCAAAAATAAATCATACGAAAATCGACTTAAGCACATGAATCTGTTTTCCCTAAAAAAGCGTAGACTCAGAGGTGACTTGATACAGGTCTTTAAGATTTTAAAGGGAATTGACAACAAAAGTGACCAAATTTTCACATTGAATGAGAATCAGACAAGAAACAATGGTCTCAAACTGTCCGGAAATAGATTCAATTTGGAAGTAGGTAGAAACAACTTTGCCAACCGTGTAGTTAATGAATGGAATAAACTTCCTGCACAGGTAGTACAATGTAGTTCAGTTCGAAGCTTTAAGAATCATTTAGATAAATACCTAAGTAAGATTCTGTAATTATTATAATTTATGTTATATTATTTGTTTTTGTTTTGTTATAATTTGTCTGTCTGATTTTCATTTATTATTAGTTATATGTCAATTTATTATCATTTACTATTTACCTGTTTGTTTGTTATTCAACTATACCAATGCATTTATTTATGTATTTAATTGTTATTTACATTGTTATAGTTTTAATTTATTTTTATGATTTTTTTTTTTTTTTTTTTTTTTTGCATCCGACCTAGATATGGATCAAAAGGTCTCCTGTCGGCATGCTTTGCCTTTGTAATCCTTTGTAATATATGTATGTATATATGTATACAGACATAACAGAACTCAAAAGACACCAAGAGAAATATTTTTATTTATTAAACAACCAATTGATACAGTTAAAGTGCTTATAAACGGTCATAATGTGAATGACTAATAATTGGCTGATATCCCCTTTGCTTTTTTCAATGCAAGGACCCGTCTAGGCATGTTAGTGATTAGTTCACGAATATAATTTTGAGGAATTTCTTGCCATGTTTCCCGTAGTAATCCTATGAGTTCGGGCTTTGAAGATGGCTTCCTGTTCTTTTTGCGAAGTTGTCGGTCTAATATGCCCCACAAGGGTTCAATAGGGTTCATATCCGGAAATTGATTTGGCCATGGAAGTTTCCTAATCCCATTTTGGCTCAACCAATTTTGTGTTGCTTGAGCAGTGTGACAAAGAGCTCCATTTTCCATAAATAATGCGAAATTTCAGTGACAATAGAGAGAAAAGTCTATATGGCGAGATTTCAGTGGCAAGCAAGTTGGAAATCATAATAAGTGAAGATAGCCATGCGTGTGTGACGCCATGCTCTCTCAGACCACCAGCGAGGTGCCGCCCGCCGTACATACACACACACACACACACACACATATATATATATGTATGTATATATATTGTATATAATAGCATGATGACAATTCACAATTTTTTTGTTAACTTGTTCAATACTGCGAAGAAGGCGACGTATTTCAAGAGGCAATCTATGTAGAAGATCAGCAAAGGACATTTCAACACAGAGGCAGGATAGTCAAACTAGTAGATATTTCGGTACCAACGTTTCGAAGTTACACAACTTCATTTTCAAGGCAGAATAATACATACAATAGTCTAAGCGTAAATATACAGAAATAGTGTTACATAAATGAGCTAAGGAAAGGTACCAAAAACAAACAAATAATATGTAATAAGTACGAACATAGGAGAGGTGGACAAAAGGACAAAACCCCCCAGCAATGACAAATGATCACCCACGCCATGGGGTGGTCAATTGTTCACCGCGCTGTGAGGTGGGAGAGTAGACATCATCAACATGGAAATGTGCGATCATGGCTTTAGAAGAAGGGAGAATTTGGAGATCTTGAAGCTGTTTATTCATGTTGGGGTTGCTGTGTTTGATATGCAACGTTTCGATAATCGCAAGTCTTTTGTGGTCTTTTTCCGTGGCAATAATGGAAGTACCCTTTACGAGGTCTTCTCTTGTGAATCGTAGTTGGTGGTGAGCCCCCTAAGTATACGCATATTGTATATATATATATATATATATATATATATATATATATATATATATATATGTATATTATATATAAGGGCTGTGGAGTCGGAACACAAAACCTCCGACTCCGACTCCTCTATTTTTAGGACCACCGACTCCAAGTCCTCTTCATGTAATTAACTGATTATGGCCTACATATTTTATAAAGCCTATACAACACACATACGCTCCAATCCTGAGTAGACTTATATCATTATAACTGGTTTATATCAAAGAATAAAGATATATGTTATAGTGTGGCTTTCCTATATTGGACCTCTTCATTAATACTTTATTACTGAAGTAGAGAATTTTTGAAAGGATATTGGAGAAAATTCAGTAAAATAAAGATTCTATAATGTACCTCTTGATTTAACTACATACTGGTACTGCTATGCGATTATTGCGATGGACATTACTCTGGTTCTAGAACCAATCCTATCGATACGAGTACAATACAAGATACAGCTGAACATGTTTGAAACGCGAAATTTTTATTTCTTCAACTTTAAATATCCTTATTTCAATAATTCAATGTTAAAAAGTATAGAGGGGACAAAGAAGGGGAAAGAAGAGAAGATATAGTATTATTGCGTTAGTCTATAGTTGAAATCATAATTATCCTACTGTTTGGCAACACAGCAGTGGGAGAAACCACCAAACTGATGGAGTGATGGAAACGATGCATATGGAACTTGACAGGAATATTACAGCTCCCGTGACTGTGTGTCAACAGGTGTAAAATTGAGGTGTTTATCTAATTTATTCAAGTAATACTTTGGATGTTTATCGCTCTATGTGTAAATTTAAAAGCCAATTGGGGGTTTAGTGGAATGACCACGAAGATAAGAGGATGAGATTTATTACATTTTATAAAATGGGTTTTTTTTTTATATAATCTACTTATAAGGAGTGTGCACAGCATAACTCTACAGACTAAACGAAGGCATTATCAAGTGTAAATTTAACTGGAGTCGGAGTCCGTATATTTTTACCGACTCCGATTCCAGTGACCATAATTGCTTCCGACTCCGACTCCGACTCCACAGCCCTGAAATATTATATATATATATATGCTAATAAGAACACGGGTACGTGTGTTCACTTATGCAAAGTAGACCACTTGGAAAAAGAAACTAACGAAGCAGAGCGCTTTCGTATATTACATCTTCAGTGCAACAAGTACTTGTTGCACTGAAGATGTAATATACGAAAGCGCTCTGCTTCGTTAGTTTCTTTTTCCAAGTGGTCTACTTTGCATATTATATATATATATATATATATATATATATATATATATATTTATATATATATATATATATATATGCACTCTTGGGAAATTTTTCCTCACTGGGCTGTTTGCCAAACATCACCAGAAAACTATCTTTTGTTAATTTTTCTGTTATTGCTATGCGCCAACAACTGCGCATTATTTTAGGGGTGGAAAACCTTTCCCAAATATGGCGTGACATAAGTACTTCGTCTTCGTCTTTCATGGACGCGTGGGTGCTGCCTTCGGACTGAAGGAGGAGGAGGAGGAGGAGGAGGAGGAGGAGGAGGAGGAAGAGGGGGAGCAGCAGGAGGAGGAGGACGAGCAGGATGAGGAAGAGGGGGAGGAGGACTGGTGGAGGAGGAGGAGGAGGAGGAGGAGGAGGAGGAGGAGGAGGAGGAGGAGGAGGAGGAGGAGGAGGAGGAGGAGGAGGAAGGAGGAGGAGGAGGAGGAGGAGGAGGAG
>NC_134816.1:23652375-23654875 GCF_046742065.1 Oratosquilla oratoria | reverse complement strand
AGACCTCTCCCAGTGTAGCGTACTTGCCTTTTTATATTCATTTCCTTTCCCTTATACTGTATATACCTGAAGACGAGTCCAGTGTTTGCTTTCTTCCAATACATGCATACGAGCACATACATACGCAAACACATATTAACATACATATATGCATACATACACACATATATAGACATACATACACACACATATAGACATAATACATACATACACAAAAATAAAGGCATACATACACATATAGACATTATACATACATACACATAGACATTATACATACATACACATATAGACATGCATAAATACATACACATAGACATAAATACATACACATAGAGATAAATACATACATACGAGTACATATATGGATACATATATACGAGTAGTTACACAGACACACACATATATGCATGCATATATATACAAAGTAGACCACTTGGAAAAAGAAACCAACGAAGTAGAGCGCTTTCGTATATTACATCTTCAGTGCAAAATTACATATATATACATACGTTCACACATACATGCATGTATATATATTATATATACATGAGTACATACATACACATATATACATATATGCAAACAAGCCGCGGAAGAGGTTAGAGGTGTTATTTTTGTAATATTTGTTTACTCATATATTCTACTCAATGTATATATTCAATTATTTATTAATTCATTTGCATATAGATGCACGTATTAATTTCTTAATTTACTCATTTCATTTATCTATTAAGTTTTTGTATATATTGATAATACTCGTTTACTTAGTTTTTTATTCATTCATTTATTTGCCTATTTATCAACTTGTTTAATTTATTGTATTTTATTCGCCTTATCTATTGTTATCTACTAATTTATTGTATTCTTGTATTACATTTATCATTTATCTGTCGCATCTACTCTATTTGTTCATTTATTTTTTTTTACTCATTTTGTTCGTAATTTTTACAAAAAGACGATAAAAGATGGTTTCGTTATTTCTTTCCTTTCGCTGCAGTGGCCCATTGTTTCTGATAAAAAAATAAATAAATAAATAAATAGTTGTAGTACTCAGGAGTTCCTTTCGATTCCTTATTCTGGTTTCTTCATACTTTTCATTCTGTATCCTTTATTATCTCCCTTGTTTCAGGTGCGTATATATCCAAGAGTATCGTTAGTCATCTGCAGGAAACATCATCATCTAACCCATGGACAACCTATTTTGATCAGGATGTAATTTTCTACTCTTAGAATATATCTAGAAGAAGTTTTTTACTCAAAAAGGAGTTTTATGTTTAGTTTTGGTCTATGTGTTTGACGACTGGTCGACACACTCTGAATAGACTTAACTCTTTCCTTGTCTCATTTTCTATGTTGGCAAAAAGTGGGAAGCTTCAATGGCTAGTCACAGCGTCCACAGATTGTAAGTGAAAATGAATATATCTTTAGGACCTGTGATCTAGAAACTATTATTTTCATTTTAGCCCAGACTTATAATAGTCCCAGCCATCCCATCCCATAATGGGAGTGGAGTATGTGGGGATGGAATGGATGGGAGTGGGTTTTATGCCTTTATTTTTAGCTACCTACCTTGTAAGGGGAGAGAAAGACTTTGGTATATGCATGTACATTTCAGCATAAATTCACATCAAAGTGTGTTATATTCACGTCAGTTAAGTTTTAGTTGCATTAACAAATTGCTGCGAATAAGGAAAAGAAATTAATCTATAATTAATCAAACGTTCTCGATACAAGAAAACCAATTGTGTTTTCTTTGGTCAATATTCTTTGTTTTTCACAGTTCTAAAGACATTTTTTCTCCTTAACATGGTGAATGAAGGTCATTTATAGCAAGTTGTCCTTAATCATATCACATGATTATGACAAGTTTATTACAATTAATTCTTTGGTTCCATAACAGTGCTAATAGTCGACTCTGGAAACGAGAAACTATTTTGGTCAGGAATCTCACTGACCTGCATATTTGTGTTGGACCTGTTGTCTTTTTGTTTCAGTGTACAGTATGAAATACATGTAACTTTCATGTTGTGCAGTGGCTTGCAAAATAAAGTTATACCCTATAATGAGTTAACAGCAGTCATTATGTATTCCTTCTTTGAGGCAGACTGGATGTAACGATGGATATGCTTTCTCAATGAAATCAACGTGCAATGTAACTTTGACAATGCCTTGTCTCACTTGGCTGGACGAGCTATGGCAATGCAGCAGAGCTTCCTGAGGAGCTCGGTTCGCCTTCTGGACAGCGACATGACGTCATAATATGGCGACATGACGTCACCAGAGGTTCAGCAAGGCGTTCCTAAAAGGCAAGAAGAATCCACCACAGGGAGAGACGATTTTAGGGAACTCTCTAGTTAAACTGGGTGTTGTCGGTTCGGAGACGGCGGAGATGTCCCTGTGTCGCGCGGGAAGAAGAAGAAGAAGAAGAAGAAGAAGAAGAAGAAGATGAAGAAGAAGAAGAAGAAAAAGAAGAAGAAGAAAAAGAAGAGGAAGAAGATGA
>NC_134816.1:23639875-23642375 GCF_046742065.1 Oratosquilla oratoria | reverse complement strand
GCGTGGAGTGTGCATACGTGCGTTTAAGCGTTCTGGACCCCGCCCAAATAAATAAAAACAAAAAGGAGGGGGCGTGGTCTCGGACCCGAACAGCAAGAGCGGGAACGTGCGAAATACGTGATTATATTTACGGACAAGAATGTGCGCACGTACACACAAACACACACGTGTATGTATACTTCATGTATGTATATATATATACATATATATATACATATATATATATATATATATATATATATATATATATATATATATATATATATATACAGTATATGGAAATAAGCTCAACCGCAAGGACTAGAACCTTTGCCTTAGCGACTGCTTATTATGAAACAAAGATAGCTTTGAGCCAAACATGTATGTATGTATGTGTATATTATATATATATATATATATATATATATATAAAGCTACACACACCTAACGCATTACATACACGACCCCGTACATGTAGATATATATGTACACAAGCGTGTAAACACACACACACACACACACACACACACACACACACAGTAGTTGTGCGAACATTTGTGAAAAAAATATTAACAAGATTGAATGAGGCGCTTGATTACAGGCTTCCGAGTACCAACACCTCTACAAACTATGCTGAGCGATATCAACATTAAAATCAATACGGAGATTAAGAGTAAGCGTGAGAATACAAGTAAAAACAAAAACAAGAGTGAGAGAATGTGAGAGTGAGAGAGAGAGAGAGAAAGTCGATATTCGCCTTCCTCTCTTCTCTCTCCCTCCCTCTCTCTCTATTCTCTCTCTTTCTCGCTCCTCTCCTCTTTCTACCTCCCTCTCTCTTTCTCTCCTCTCTCTTCTTTCTCTTTTTATGTCTTTTCTTTATCTCTATCTCTCTGTTCTTCCCCCTCTCTCTCCCTCTCTTTCTGTCTCTCTAATCTCCCTCTTTCTCTCTCCTCTCTTTCCGTCTCTTTCCCTCAATCTCTCACTCTCTTTTCTCTCTATCTCTCTCTCTCTCTCCTCTCCTTCTGTCTCTCTCCTCCTCTCTTTGTTTCCCTTTGGGCCATGGATGTCTTTAATCATCCATAAGATCATGTTTGTGGATGATCATGCTGTGGATGATGTGCTGTGTCTTGCGACACTGCTTCTGACCCAGGGACAAGGATGCAGGTATGAACCGTCATCCAGTAGGAGCTAAGATACGAGGGAGGGAAGGGGGTGGATGGGAGTGGAGGATGTGGGGATGGAATGAGTTTTTTTTTTTTTTTTTTTTACCTCCCTTGTAAGGAATAAGTTTTTGGTATATATATGTATGTATGTATTTCATGTCTGCTCAGGGTAATTAAGAAAATTCATTATAGTTACCGCTCGAGTAACTAAGTCTAAATGATAATAATGTTAATTTGGAAAATAAACAGAATCTATATATAGAGGAGATTTGACTATTTGAGATATTCGGATGGCAGAACATAAATCCCAAGAAAATTGACCAAGATGAAACAATAAATACATACCAAAGCCTTTCTTCCCTCTTACACGGGAGGTAGCCAAAAAACAAAGTTATAGAAACCACATATATAAATGAATATATGAATGAATATAAGCAAGTAAATAGATAAATAAGGTAAACAAAATAAAATGAAATACAAAAAAATGGCTAATTATCGGACACAACAGAAATATACTTTCAAGTGATGTGGAAGAAACAGTTTTTTGTTTTTTTGTTTTTTTTCTTAGCGGTTATTATATCATTTGTCTGGGCGGAGAAGCGGGGCCGAGAAAGGGTTACCGCAAAGCCTCCGTCGAGGGTCACCAGGTTCAAGGTGGGGATGTGGGGGGGGGGGTACGGCGCGCCCTGTCCTTACGTTAGAAGAAGGGGCGGGGGGAGGGGGAGGGGAGGGGGAGAGGGGCTCGGAAAGTCTACCATTCCCTCCCTTCACCTAATGGCTGGGCTATTTTCTTGTCTTAGTAGAGGTAGGCTATATTTAGAGCATCTTTTTCTAGCCCAGTCCCAGTTTTGGGTTGTGTGGAGTGGATCCTAAAAAGGGATGCTCAGATCAGCAGACGGCTGCCAAACTGGATTACCGCCTAACCTAACCTGTCTAACTTTCCCTAACCCAAGTTATGCTAACCTAAATATCACCTAACTTCGCCTAGCCTCACATCAGGCAAACTAACCTATCCTATCCTCCCCTAATCTCACCTAACTTAGACCAAACCTAACCAAAACCTAACCTAGCCCTAAATCTACCCTAAACCTAGGTTGCACAGTCTTGTAGCTTCCAAATGAACACACACCCCATAACCCCCTACCCCTATTAATCAACCCCTAACTCACCCCTGCATCTACCCTAAACTTAACCCAAACCTACATTGCCCCGACCCTGTGTGGGTTGTATTTTAAAGCTTCCGAAGAGATACGCCCCACAACCCCCTACCCCTCTTAACCAACCCCTAACCCACCCCTAGCCCCTAACCCCCACCACCATGGGACCTTGATCAGATAGGCAGAAGTGGAGAAGGAAGT
>NC_134816.1:23632375-23634875 GCF_046742065.1 Oratosquilla oratoria | reverse complement strand
TAGTAATATCGTAACACGTTAGCAGTTCTTTTAGTTCAATTTGAACGTTTGTTAACGTGTCTGTAAGTGTGCGTCTGTGTGTATGCGTGTGTGTGTGTATACAAAATGGAATATGGTAATATCGTAACACATTATAAGGACATTTAGTTCGTTGAACGTTCAACAGAACAAAAAGAAGGAAAACGATAATATTTGACGAATGCCTGGTTGTATGATTGTATCTTGAATTTCCAAGTTTACAACACCAAAGCACTTAAAAGAAAACCTATTGGTTTTATTATCGATGTGAATGCAAATTAGCTTCTACCTACATTATGGTAAAAGTTACTCTTTGAATATTTTATTCTGTTTGCATCAAGTAAAAGAATGGTAAACTCATTTAAATACCTGGCTCACAAGTTAGGATATTTTCTATCAAATGCTCCCAGTTTTCTGTTGATTAATTTGTTTATCTATTTATCTATATTTTTTAAACTCGTTCGTGTAAATACCTGGTCAGCGAATTATGAAATTCTCTACCAAATGCTCCCAATCTTCTTCTATTCATTCATTTACTCATCTATTTGTTTATACTTTTTATCTATTTCTATTTATCTACTTTTCATAGGAGAAAGCATTTTCAACCATTTATCTGTTTACATTTTTACTTATTTATTAATTTACTTACGTGTTTATTTTATTTTATTCTATGTATTTTTTTTTGTGCACATTTTCAACCATTTCAGCAGCTTTTACACCATTTTCAGCGAGCATTTGATATCGTCTGAGTAGATCTTGACGGCATCTGATATATCTTGCAATTGGCTCTAGGGCCTTATTTGGACTCGACATATTGGGAGCTTCGAGAGATGCCCGGTGTTCGCTCAGATTATCACTCTTAACTTGACTTTTAAACTGCGCGACAACTCGTAAAGTTAGCAATAAACTGACTCGTGATAGTAACTTATTTAGTTCAACATACTCTGTGTCTGCGCTGGGTGCTATATATGATGTATATATATATAAATATTAATATATATATATATATATATATATTTATATATTATATATATCCATACATAATTTAGAGGGAAAAACATACATAAATAAATTGTAACCATTCTTTCTCAAGGAAGCACCACTGCCGAAAACTTACATGGAAATAAAACTCTTGTCTTCTGCCTTATGTGTTGTTCCTCTCCTTGTACTTTGTAACCTGACAGGATTATATAGTATATATATTTATATATATATATATATATATATATATATATATATATATATATATATTTAGAGGGAAAACATACAAATAATATAACCATTCTTTCTCAAGAAGCACCACTGCGAAAACTTACATGGAATAAACTCTTGTTCTGTTTGTGTGTTGTTCCTCTACTTGTACTCCTCTTATAACCTGACAGGATACATATATATATATATATATATATATATATATATATATATATATATATATATATATATATATATATATATGATCGAACACAGTGTGTGTGTGTGTGTGTGTGTGTGTGTGTGTGTGTGTGTGTGTGTGTGTGTGTGTGTGTGTGTGTGTGTGTGTGTGTGTGTGTGTGTGTGCTGTGTGTGTGTGTGTAGGGTCATATCACAAGAACGAACAGCAACACATAACCTCAGGAGAGTGGCGAGAGCAAAAGTTTTGTCCCAGGAGGACTTGGTTGGACGAAGCCACGAGATCACGCGGTCAGGCTGTCGATAAAGCGAAAATGTGCGCGAATCAAAAAGAGATTTGGAGAGAAATGTAGTTCTTTAGTTCTCGACATTTCCCACTCCTTTTCCCCCTTTAATGAATTCTATACATTCGTGTGGCCTTCATTTTTCTCCGAAATTGCACCACGCAAAAAAAAAAAAAAAAAAAAAATAAAAAAAAAAAAAAAAAGGTAAAAATAATATATACATATGAATAAAATATTGATGAAGAGAAACCCTTTGCTTTATTACAAAACTGACATTCAATTTCATTCTGCTAGAGCACAGCGTGATTTCTTTTTTTAAATTCAGGATTTTCACATGATATAGAAGTATATAATTTGTAACAACAGGTCCCAGCTCCCTTAAGTTCTTGCCATGTATCCCAGCCTGGTTGGGAACATGAGGGAGACCCACTGAAGATGAAGTAGCAGTATTAATGACAAAATTATGAGGTTTAGTCTTTTGCATTTTGCTGTTCTTTGAAAAATGTTGATTAAAAGTAGGTAACTACATATATAAATAAATAGACAAATAAATACAAAAATGAATAGACGAATAGATGAATGAATAATAGCTACATAAAATATGAATAGATAAAGAGTTTAATAAATGAATAAACAGGAAAATGAAGATAAAAAATAGATAAATTAATAAATAGATAAAAGAATAAACAAAATTAAATTAATAGACAAATAAATAAAATAGTTGAGTGTACGAAACATGACTCGTACAAAAACAATTTATATCGTGAAATAAGAAATAATTCGAACACAGGAAATGATGGACTAAGGAC
>NC_134816.1:23622375-23629875 GCF_046742065.1 Oratosquilla oratoria | reverse complement strand
TAAGAGTACTCATCCCATGTATGTACAGACTAATACCCTGACATAAAAATATTTATATTTTGTATAGATGAAATAAATTACAGCAGCAATAGAGAGATATGTTCAGATAATTCTGAACCTGTGTAGCAGGTTCGGGTGCTTGCAGTGGTACACACACTGATCTTCTGCTATTTGTTAACCTTATGGTAGAACCTTCCAAACAAAATTACGTCTGGTTATTTCTACAATAACCCAAAACACCTTCACGTCCTTTTTTAAAATAAAATAAATAAATAAATAAGCATGTCAATTGACTGAATAATCAATAAATTAACGAACAAAAAATAAAAAGGTTATATAAATAAAATAAACAGACAAATAATACATAAATAACATAAATACAAAGGATTTTGTTAAATATTTCTTCACTGGTTAAGGAAACATTTTTCTCTCCATTATGTTTGGCTCAATCAGATTATTTTCCAAATACGCGCACACACACACACACACACACACACACACACACACACACACACACACACACACACACACACGTACACAGAGATCCAAGTGGTCCAAGTTAACAGGTTTATTTTCTGACATTTCACTCATTTCTGAATGGCGCCGAGACCTTACACCCCCCACTGCTTCAGACAGTTTTTCTGTTCCCTATAATTTTCCACTGATTTGTCCCTTTTCTCACTCAAGTAGGCTGAACAATATTAACTTATTCGTTGTAACTCACCCGACATGTGCAACGTCTGCACCCCCGTCTTCATTGAAAAAAAAAAAATTTATATATATATATATATATATATATATATATATAAAGCAAAATGAAATAAAACAAAATTAGGTAGAATAAAGTAAAATAAAATTAAACAGAACAGAAATAAAATAAGAAAATAAACCCGGGAACGCCACTCACCCTAGCGGCATTTAGTGAAGAGTGACCCGACATCTATGGGCGCCTTCCCTCGCAGGGTGCTTCCGGGGGCGGGGCCTCATCAAAGGAGGAAGTGGGGCGCGACAGCAGGGACCTCCGTAGGAACGTTACCATCGAAACTCCACAGGGAGTAGACTTGGTGGTGAACTCGGGAACAAAAAGGGGTTTTTGTCCAAAGGCCGTGGCTTTTGCCCTACAGGTGCGCGTGATCGAACGGCGGGTATTATGTACGAGTGCGTCTTATGAATGCATGTTTGTGTATGTATGTGTGTGTGTATGCAGGTATGTATGAGTGTGTGTCTATGTGTGTGTATTAAGTACGAGTGTATGTGTGTATGTATTATTTACTATCATGCATTATGTAAGGATTGTGTATTTTGTATGCATGCATGCATATATATATATATATATATATATATATATGTGTGTGTGTGTGTGTGTGTGTGTGTGTGTGTGTGTGTGTGTGTGTGTGTGTTATTTTACGGGAAGAGAGCTATGCTCGTAGTAACCCGCTTTTGCATCTTTCAGCATCCAGTTTGATCTTAAATTCTTGTATAGTTTTTGCATTCACTGTTTCCTCATTCAATTTGTTCCAGATACCACTCTGTGTGGGAAGCTATTCTTTTTCAGATCTCTTCTGTAACTATCCTTCCAATGTCCTCTCGTTTTCTTTTATTACACTTTAGTAAATCGTCTCTATCAAGGACTTCCATCCCTTTCAGAATTCTGTAGATGGTCAGTAGATCTCCTCTTTCTCTTCTTTGTGTGTGTGTGTGTGTGTGTGTGTGTGTGTGTGTGTGTGTGTGTGTGTGTGTGTGCGTGCGTGCGCTTCCTGGCTCTGCAGTAATGACAGCAACATTCAATTACTCACCGGAAATGAACATCCAGTGCTAATACTTACTATGGGTATCCAATACAGACAGTTAAATATGACACACTTTCACCATGTGTGTGTGTGTGTGTGTGTGTGTGTGTGTGTGTGTGTGTGTGTGTGTGTGTGTGTGTGTGTGTGTGTGTATGTGCGTGTGTGTGTGTGTGTAAATCAACCTACCTATCCACCACCACTGCTACCCAACCTAACATCATAAGATTACTTTCATTGTTATTTTATATTCAATTATTCCCTCTCCCAAACACCTTAGGTCGAGAATTCAGCATTACATGAAGTAAAAATCGCCTTACACGACCTAGACCACATTCCTCAAAGCCCATCACCTTGATCAATTGCTCCAAAACTACACATCTGCATCCACAAATCCTTGATTAAGGCGACAGAAGAACGACTACTCAACCAATCAACCATAATTCTTTCTCTAAATACACACCACCTATGTGTTTAACACATCATAATCAATTGTCTGAACCTAAAGAACAGCCTGCCCAAGACCAGGCCACAAATTTACTGGGACAAGGAACAAAATTTTTGTTTAAGCTGCGTTCGAGTATAAAAAAATCGTAAATGTACTGCATTCGATTCAATATTGAAATAATACTAAAAATATGTTGACTAGGTGCACGTACTGCTCCTATACCCGAAACTGTACTAAAGTGATCAGCTTATAGCGAAATATAGACACAATTACGATATACAGAGGTGCTCCACAATCAGCATATTGATAATTCCTAAACTCATACGAAATATAGATACATCGAAACCAATTCTACAAATAATTCATGCAGTATTACGAACCACAGAAACATTTTACAACCGCATACCAATTAACGCGTTCATACGAAAGTATTTCTTATTATGCATTATGTATGTATGGAATCATTTTCCAAACAGGATACCAATTATTTCTGTAATTACGAAAAAAAAAATCGCTATCAGGCCTACCAACTGCTCGTATGTTACTGCGAAATATGAGTTACGGAAACGCCACGAAAGCAGTCGTACCAACCTTCCGTGCGTCGTACCTCGTAGTCAGGCCTACCAACTGCTCGACTTTTTCCTAGTTCCACATACAGGTCAACAAAAGAGAGAAATAATAAAAAGAGTCGAAAGAAATAAGATAAAATTAAAAAAAGAAAAAATAACAAGAAGTAAGAGTAAAAACAAAATAAAAAAGAATAATAAAGAAGAAAGGAAGAGTGAAAAAGAATAAGATGATAAAGAGAAATACAAAAAAGAGGAAGGAAAAGAGAGAATTCGAATAAAGAGGAAAAAGTAAAAGAAGAAAAAGGAAACACAAAGAAAATAAAGAAAATAAAGATAAACAAAAACAAAAAGAAGGAAAATAAAAGAAAAACGAGAAAGACAAAAAAAAGGAAAAATGTGAAAGAGAAAAAATAAAAAAATAAAGAGAACGAACGAAAAAGTAAAAAGAAAAAGTAAATGAATAAAGAAAGAAGAAAAAAGAAAACAACAACAACAAGCGCTCATCAATGCCCACGCGAGCCCAAATCCCAAGTTACGAATCGCAATGACAAACTTGACCGACGATCATTGCAATCAGAAACCCCTTCCGTACTTGACAGTACGTTCCCTTTCGTGAACACCTGCCGCCAGGTGATTTTATTCACTTCAATATACGAATAAACTATCGGTTGTTTTAAGAGATGATGGGTGGAAAAGGACATGGAACTACCTAGTGTAGGCCTTATGGTCTCCTGCAGTCTCCATTTTTATGTATTATTCCAGAATCACGCGAGCATGGATATTTAACATGAAACTTACGCTGTCCAACAGTTCCTAACCTAACTTAACCTAACCTAACCATTCCATAAATCTTTCAAATGCAAAAAAAAGAAACAAATGTAACAAATGGATTTCAAATTATTTGAATCAACTGCTAACCCAGCGGTCCGAGTTCGAATCCCGCCCAGGGCTGAAATAATTTCAATATCACTGCGCTGCGAGCCGTTATTCCAACTCTCGTGGACGGGGAACTGGGTGTGTTTGTCAGGTCACAGCATTACCCACAGATCGGTGATACATGAGCTCTTAGCTCTCATCCGGGAGGGTAGTAGATGTCAATCACGAGTCCAACACGTGATCCAAGACCATGGTGAATTACACACACACACACACACACACACACCTGTGAGTGTTGTCAGGTGAAATTAATCAGCGGGGCACCACGATGATAGCGAGGGCAGTTGAATACGTCAGAAAGAAGCTTCTTGAAAATACGAATCCCTGATGATTTTCTAGAATTTTTCTTGTAATAATTGCTTTGGCTATGAACATATCTAGGACTAAGGGGGGGGGAGGTGGATTTATTATTCTTATAAAGTCTAATTTCTTATGTAGTATTTTTTTCATTTTAGAAATTCTTCTATCGTACGTCTGAAAAGATCCTCTAGAATAATATAAGCACGAGTATAAAGATAAATCTAGACCTTGAAAAGCAAGTTTCAACGATGTTCTCGTTCTATTGTTGTTCTAATGAACAGACACTAGGTTTTGTTCGCGTGTCCTTTTCTAGTTGTTATCTGTGTGATCTTGATATAAATTGGCGCGTGGTCATGCAACCAAAATGGCGAGATAACTTTCATCTTGCGTTGCCTACTGGTTAATCTTTTACAATCCGATTTATCTCTACCAAGATTCAGTGGGGTATAGAGGACGGGGGGCCGTAGGGGTGTTGGCCCCGGACAACTATAGTAAATGGAGAGGGGTAGGAGCATCCAATCAGATCATTTGGGGTTACTAATTTAATAAGTTTGGTTGATTTATATTTTAATTTAATTAAGTGTTTATTTTAGGTTTCATTTGCGTTTACATATTCAAAATATCTTCCTTTTTCATAATATATTTGAGTTCTATGAGGCCTAACCTAACGATCTAGAAATTGGCCCCAGCCATCACCACACATCTGTACGCCACTGCCAATATTTTTTTTTTCTTTCTAGTTCTCATCACTTTTGAGTTTTTAAAGATCGTTTTGGGTTACTTAGAAGAGTAATGATCCTAAATTTCGACTTTGGTATGTCCATGTCGTATTGTCGGCTTTAGTCTATGACCTCCTCTCTCTCTCTCTCTCTCTCTCTCTCTCTCTCTCTCTCTCTACGTTCGCATGAATTCTTTTTACCTTGAGGAACGATTCTGGAGGAAGTTGCAGGGGTGTAATAGAGTTTTCGGAATATGTAAAAAAAAAAAAATCAAAATCAAAATCAAATAACTCCCCATTCTTTTCCCTTAAGCATAACCCGAGTCGATATTTTCCTAAATCTCTTTTTCCCCAAGATAAAAACTTTCAGCGATCCAACTACAGAACGACACTAACAAGACCAAACAGATCAACACTCTCTCAGTCTTAAGTGTTCTTAAAAGCTTAACTATCTTGACTTAACAGACGAAAAATTAACCTATATTCCTGTCGCCCTAGACAAGTCTCCGGTTTGACCTGAGAAGCGGTTTGTGGGTTGACCTCAAGCGGCGGTCAGGTCAATTAACTTAACGTGGTCACACTATGCGGCAGGACCGGATGCGGCCAGATGATGGGCAAGTTCAATAAGCTTAATAAAATCACCTGGC
This sequence comes from Oratosquilla oratoria, assembly GCF_046742065.1. Lineage (NCBI taxonomy): Eukaryota > Metazoa > Arthropoda > Malacostraca > Stomatopoda > Squillidae > Oratosquilla > Oratosquilla oratoria. The sequence continues at coordinate 23,624,470 of NC_134816.1, read as the reverse complement.
GAGAGCAAGAACTCCTTGTTGAAATACTATCATAACCTTTCGAGTCTAAGAACTCGTATTAAGGGAGATTTTTTCTATAATCTAAAACAAGCCGCAACGGCGAAGCCGGACAGTGTGACAGTAGCCTACGAGGTCTGACGGTGGGACTGATGTGTTGACTTCTACTCAAAGTTAGACTCTCCCCAGGGCCTTATCACACTGGTCTATTTTCCCTCCGACAGCTGGAGCAAATTTGCAGCCCCTAGTATAGTGACTTTAACCCATTCAACTCCGATGACAAGATGTCTTGTCATTTGGTCAAATAAAACAAAAAATCATAAAACACCAAAATGTTTGATCAAACACCAGAAAAATATGACGTCAGTCCTCGCTTCGCTGCGAGCGAAGCGAGGACTGACGTCATATTTTTCTGGTGTTTGATCAAACATTTTGGTGTTTTATGATTTTTTGTTTTATTTGACCAAATGACAAGACATCTTGTCATCGGAGTTGAATGGGTTAAGGATGTTGGAGGAAAACTAGCCCAGTGTGATACCCTAAACAGGTCCGGATGGTAGGACTGTCTGATGTGTTGTGTTGACCTCTTGTCAAGGCTCTTCATAGACTTCTTGGTGAACGCGAGGCCGCCAAGTAACTCGAGGAGGCGGATATGGAATCTGAGGGAGCCTTGTGAAATAGCCATCTTGGTGTCATTGTAGCTCCTAAACATAACCTCCCCCCCTCTCCCCCCGTGTACACACACAGGTGTACATGTGTATATACGTACATGAACGTGCACATGTGCAACGACACACGTGAAGGAAAACTACATAAAAATGTTTGTTTGGGTCTGGGAACTGATAGAAAGACGTGTATATATTTCCTCCGTTTTGGTTGTTTTTTTGTACTCAAGGATCTGTAACTTATCCAAGTTCTCCGTATCATTTACATACAAAACTACACACACACACACACACACACACACACACACACACACACACACACAAAAAAAAAATAATAATAAAAAATAAATAAATAAACCTTATTTACCGTGACTACCACATTCTATACCTTACCTGTATCTCCCATAAATCAACCTGTGAAATAATCCCCAGGACAAGGAAGAATTGCACTACCACTCCTACGTTCAGGTCACCACCCAGCACCAACACAAAACTCTAGAAAAGACAACAAGACCTCTAGAATATAGTCTAGATAATGTGGATCACAAGCTCATATATGGCGTCCCCTCGTCTCCAGCAGACCCACAAACGACTCCTTCAGAAGCGTCCGCTAGGAGTCGCTTCGCTCCGACTTTGATGAGATTATTTAATGTAATCAATTGGGTGCCACACGCCTGGAGACGCGTTGCTTCACCTACACACCGGCGCCAGTCCCCGCGGTCTCTCTGGGAAAGCCCCCATGTAGGCACCCTTCTTTCCCACTCAAAACAACTGTTGACAGGATCGACCAACTTGCACCAATTATGAATTCTACTGTCACCTTCGTCTCCTCCATATAATACCAATGCAACAGCTACTCTAAACCTCTCCTCCATATAATACCAACGCCATAGCCACTCTAAGTCCCAAAAGTGGGGTACTTCAAATAATATGTTCTGGCTGGAAACAGACAATCATATTCAGGCGACGGCCGGCCAGCAGAACCTGGTGCCAAAGTCTTCAAGCCAATATCAGCCCGATGGCGAACTTTACATACTTTCCTCTGGCTAACGGCGGGCGATGAGTCTCGGCGGAGTTAATTAAAACAGCGCACGATTGATAATGTGTTCTAGTTTGCTTCCTCGTCTTTCTCTCTTTTTTTTTGGGGGGGGGGGGAGGGAGTGGGGAGGGGGAGGGGGAGGGGTAGGACCGCCTTCGACCACTCTGGCCATGGATGAAGCATGCTGATGGGCATCCAATCATATCTTGTTTGTTGTAGTTGCTGTCGTTGTTGTCGTTGTTGTTGTTGTTGTTTTTAGTTCTTGCTGCTCTGTATACTATATCAATTACTGCCGCAACTTCCACTGGTGCCTGACGTTTCGGGAATTTTGTTGTTGTTATTGCTGAAGTTAATTTGGTGGGTGTTATTGAGGCAGAAGTTGATTTCAGATTGG
>NC_134816.1:23609875-23617375 GCF_046742065.1 Oratosquilla oratoria | reverse complement strand
AAACGGATTCCTGTATAAATGTATATTATAAAGAGGCGGACACATCCCAGGGTTTAAGAAATTTGAAATTTTGAAAGACGTGAAACGGATTCCTGTAAAAATATATAATGAAGAGAACATGTTCGGGAGCTTAAGGGAAAATAATTTTGAAAAATATGAAACGAATACCTGCATCCAAACGAAAATTGAAAAAAAAAATTAACATCAGGGCTTAAAGGGGACAAAAAAAAAGAAAAAAAAAAGAGAAAATATGAAAAAAAAAAGAAAATGAAAAATGAAAAAATGAAAAAAATGAAAAATGAAAAAAATGAAAAATGAAAAAAATGAAAAAAAATGAAAAATGGGAAAAATGGGAAAAAATGAAAAATGAAAAAAATGAAAAAGAAAAGAAAAAAGAAAAAAAAAAATCTATATCCAAGACAACTACGAACCGTATAAAGGGGGCCTAATACCAGAAATATAATCTAACAATTGGAAAAAAAAATTGCAACTGATCAATGAATCAGTTTTGAGTTCTTTTAGTCTATTTGTCAATTTTTATGCGTATTCAGTTATCTTACACTTATTTTTGTCTGTTATTTGTGTACATAGTTGTCCATTGCCTTATGATATCGTCTTTGAATTTATACTTGTTAGTCTTATTTTATCGTTCATCTTTTAACATATTTTGTCCTGTTCGACTTTATCATATTCCCATTTTTGCGATAAAGTTTAAGAAAAAATTATATAACTTTGTAAATACCGTATAAAATATGTAAAATCTGTATGCAATTACTTTAAATGTAATCTAATTGTATTTGATTCAACTTTTGGGGAGTGAATCAGACTTGGCTACCTTCCTTATAAGGGGGAAAAAGCTCTTGGTGTATGTATATATATATATATATATATATATATATATATATATATATATATATATTACATACATGTTACGTTATCTGATGGGAATGACGTCACTTCACGTTTAACCAAGTTACTACGGTAGAAAACTCTATCTTAGAGTTAACTGGGTTGAGTTAACTTGGGTATCGTCTGACATCAACGTCTGTGTTGATCAGGCAGTCCTATTCAACGATTTCTTTTTTGTAGAGAATAAAACTAAGTAAACAAGTTAATAAAATAAAAGTATAAGTTAATAAATAAATTTATGAATAAATTAAAACAGAATAGACTAAAATAAAATTGATGTAAATTTATAAATAAATTTATAAACAAATACGTGAAGTCAAAACTAAACAATACTTATTGCCTACACCGAACCAATATCATCATCCACAGACACAAGCCAAAACAATTATAATAATCAAACGCCACAATATAAATCCGATTTAAAATGATCTAAACATATCCACTGTAAATCTTTTCTAAATGAACAATGTCTCGATTCTTTCTTGTCGTCCTCCTACATTCGTCATGCACAGTGACGCCAGCAGTGTCATGCACATTGGTACCAAGAGTAAACGCAGACACGCCCTTTTTGCCTCTCTCTCTCTCTCTCTCTCTCTCTCTCTCTCTCTCTCTCTCTCTCTATATATATATATATATATATATATATATATATATATATATATATATACTGTATATATAAGGACACATGGTCGACCTTTACTTATACTTCTTCACTGTATGTGCATATACGTGTGTGTATATTTGTGTGTGTGCATGCGATACATAATTTCTTCCTCTCTCGTTTCACTTCCGCCATAATCATTTGGTAGCCAGACGCCCTTTCCACCTCTTGCCCCGAGTCCTCCCGCCCCCTCACCACCCATCATGAATTTCAGTCATCCTTCTTTCAGTTGCACAACAACGTCTTCCTGGAACTATGCGGCACTCTGGAGGCACCGCCTTCGCCTCTTACGTACAGCCGTACCCAGGAACGTCTGCGCTCATCGCCGCGAACCTTCCGGCCCGGACGACCCTGACATTCACGTGGTGGTCGTTCCGGAATGCGACTTACTTCTGGCTACGTCATGCGGCGTCATCCCCGGAAAAATCTGCGGTCATGTACTTTTCTCTCTTTTTTCCCCTCCAGTTTGCGGTGACCAGCGCAATTATCCTTGTGGGACAATCTCGCGCCCGAGAGGTGGTCAAATAGCTCAACAAGGGAAAAGTAAGCGTCGGGTTTGTAGCCTGAGAGTTGCAAGAATCGTGGTATAAAGCATATTCACCCACCATCAGCGCAATTATCCTTAGGGACTATCTGGCGCCGAAGATGTGGAGTCGTAGAGATAGCAAAAGAGTTGAACGAATGAAGAGTAAACGCTGGGTAGGCTAACAGTTCCAGAAGTCGTGGTAGAGTATATGTACCAAACCACCACCTCGGCACTGCGGGGGGCAGTCACGGCTCGCATGGTGACACTCCAGACTTCTTCTTCTTCTTCTTCTTCTTTTTTTTTTGTATCAAAATTACTACATGTGTTTGAAGACTCTTAAGCAAAAACGTACTCACCAGGTTTGCGTCAGCAATCCAAAGTACTATGCAAGTGTCGGATCAAGTTACGTCAAGACACGAAGACATTGTCACCCTTCAACCTCAAATAAAGTCGGAAGTGTTGACGGGTCGTGAAAACATGTGACGGGGCGATCCTCCTCTCTGACGTCCGTCCCTCAGGACCACAGATTACCCGTCGATGATCTTAAAGACCGTGATCATCCTCCTGATCAACACTTTCATTGTCGACAATATACTTCGACATCGTAATCATTATCATCATTATCAACTTTAGCGACAGTTTGTATATCCTTTTCCTGGTATCCGCCAGACAAGCTAATTCGGTCAAAACTTCCAACCCCACCCTCACCCATCCCTATCAGAAGATTTAAGTTGGGGCTTGAATCCCAAACACTAACCTAAATGCCAAATCAACCTTAGTACAAACCTCCCACTCTTTTATTTTCCATCTATGAGCTTCTTTATCATATTTATTTGTTTATTCAGGATAACCCGTCATCCAGGAGGAGCCAAGATAAAAGGAAGGGAGGGGGGTGAATGGGAGTGGAGAATGTGGAGGTGGAATGGGTGGGAGTGGATTTTATGCTTTTTTTTTTTTTTTTTGGCTACCTCTTTTGTACGGGGGGAAAGCCGTTGGTATATGAATTTATCTTTATTTATTTATTTATCTATTTTTATTTCTTGTATGTATGCAGTAAAGGAAGCTGTTACCTTGAACGGACTTCTTGAAGCACACAAGCTCTAGCTGTGCACCTGTCTGGAACGATCCGTGTGTAAAGACTTATTATGGCATTTCATGTTTTTAAAATATGACATTCAATGGTCACTATTAACTTTAAGATATCGCTGGAAAATCGTGGACAGTAACTGTTACGAAAACTGTGGAGACTGTCCAATTATTGTGATAAAATCTTAACAAGTAGTGCTTAATAGGTAGGGGTGGCTAGAACGGCAAGATCCTTCTTATTTAGAGACAACGAAACGAGCAAACTGAGACAGAAAAAACAACACAAAGTAATCAAAACCAAAATCTATAGACGTTTTAGATGACGTAGTGGGGCCTAGATCACATATGAAGAAATATTACAAAACGGAGATCGTAGAATTAAATAGTTGGAGTAAAGACTAAGTGGCAACTGATGTAGCAGAATTTGATGACTTTGCAAAATAAGGGAAGTGTGGAGAGCCAACTCGACAAAAACTGGTACGCTTCGATTTTTGTATTAAACGGTATCACTGCAAGCCGGAATGTCCAAAACCATTAAATAATCAAATGAGCATCCTGGACAGTGATACCATTATACAAAAATACAATAAACGTATCAGAGAGTTTATATGAATCTCAGTCAAGTTGCATAGACTGTAGAGGGCTTATATATGGAGGAAATAAAGTACTGTATATAGATCTTTTAAGCGTCAGATTCTTGGTCACATAGATATGGACCAGGGGCCAAATGTGGCCCACGTGATCTTGAAATATGGCCCATTTTATCTTGGAAGGGTGGCCCACCTGAGACGGCCAGTAATTTACTTGAATCACCATCAATAACTAAAGAATTCGAATTACGTAATTCTTCCTGGGGGATGAGGAAGGAGCATTGAATCAAGAGGCCTTGATAGTTCATTGCAGGACCATCTATCTATACCCAAAGGGATGGTGCAACCTCAGTCCCTAGGTGGTTGTATGGACTGTGCAAACTATATAAAATGAAACACGAGACTTATTATAAACCAAATATGTTATTTAACATTGTCCAATCACCTGATTAACAAAGAACAGCGTTGGTGCCACAAACAAGCCGAAGTTCACTTTGGTTCATTTAGAAATGTGAGAAAGCCCCAAACTCAAGTGTTCTTCATTGACCTTTCTAGAACAGAGCTTAGATGAAGAAGGGCGTCTAGAGAATAACATAACTTAAGGACAAGAACATGTCAGAACGCTACGGAAGTCTCAGAACTTCGTGTTTGTTCATTACCACTGTTCTACAATGTTCACTTGATCGTTGCACTGGATTTAACAAAACGCGACGAAATCCTGGATCAACTCGTTTCCTGTTCTTTATGCCTTTGGAAATATGGAGCCAAGAATTTGTTGAAATCACCAAACTCACCCTCCCTCTCGTGAGAGACCCATGGTAGGCTAAACCCGGTCAGTTGCAGTAAGCCCCCCTTTTTTTTTTTTTTTTTTTTTTTTTTTTTTTTTTTTTTTTTTTTTTTTTTTTTTTTTTTTTTTTTTTTATTACTAGAACCACGCGCCTGCTCCCGTGAATCAAACACACGACCACCTACTCACGAATTAGACACGGTACCCACTGGGCTATCGCGCTGAAATCAAGAGGATTATAATTAAACCGTACAGCAAGAGATGTAGTTAATAAATCTCTGTCCTCACATATGGTTGTTTCTTTTGATAATATAAGAGGAGATGAAAGCTTCATTGTCCTCAAAATGTTATCACCTGGAAAATTTGACAATTTGCGGAAGACATGGTCTGTGATCACAAGTATATGTGAATGATCCTCCCAAGCACTTAATGAGCCCTAATAAACAACAACAAATAACAAATAACATAAATTATTTTTTATTAAACAAATTTAGATAGAATTTGGCGACATGGAGAAAAGTGACGAAAACAAATTATTTCTAAACAAAATAATATTAATAGACTTTACTAAAATTTGAGAAATACGAATAAGAAAAACCTTTAACCAATTAGAACAAAGAGCTTACGACACTACACGAAACACAACGAAACGAAGAACTCAATCGACCCAAAGACGCGCGCATGCGCGTGTATGCCTGTGGCCGCATATGATTCACCATGGTCTTGGATCACGTGTTGGACTCGTGATCGACAGCTATTTCCCTACCGTAAGAGAGCTCAGAGTTCATATATGACCGATCTATGGGTACTGCTGTGACCTTACACGCACACACACCCAACTCCCCGCCCACGAGAGTTTGAGTAACGACCCGCAGCGCAGCGATACTGAAATTATTTCAGCCCTGGTCGGAATTCGAACCCGGACCGCCGTGGTGGCAGCAGGGAACTCTACCAACTGCGCCACGAGTTGTGTATGTATTTGTGTGTGTGCCTACGCGCGCGCGTGTGTATGCATGTGTGCGCGCGCGCGTGTGTGTACATCAATCACACCGGTTGACGAAACGTCCCCAGTTGTCAAATATCCTTTTGGGATAAGGGGACCGGTTCCTCTAAGAGGTCCCTGTCATACGTCAAAGCAGCAATCCATAAATCAACGCCCACCACCTGATTTCGGAAGAAGTTTTCTGGAAAAGCGAGAATTCTGACTTTGGGATGAAGTCTGACGCGTCAGGAATGTCGGTCTGAGAAGAAGAAGAGTAATTTGGATTTCAGGAAGAGTATTGGAACAAAGTAGATTTGGATTAATGTAGGAACTGTATTGTATGTTATGCATGTGTATATGTATGTGTATATATATATATATATATATATATATATATATATATATATATATATATATATTATATATATAATGTACAACACCGAATGGGGCCCAATGAACAGATATATATTCTTATCAACCACAATACACTTTAATTTTAAGCCATCAACTTTGAGAGAGACTCGTGGAGGCCAACATGCAGATATATATATATATATATATATATATATATATATAATATATATATATATATATATATATATATGTATATATATATATATATATATATATATATATATACACAAATATAATAAATAACAATAAAAAATCAACAAAATAATAATAATATGAACACCTGGGTGTCTGGTGCTGAAGATAACGTACATATGTATACATGTATGCACACATGTAAATTTATATATTTAAGGATAGATGTTCGTATGTATGTAAGCACGTAGTATGTACGTATGTAAATGTGTACGTATGTGTAAATATATGTAAGGACAGATGGTTGTATGCATGTAAGCATGTATTATGTACGTATGTAAATGTGTACGTATGTGTACGCATGTAAGGAAAGATATTCGTATGTATGTAAGCAAGTATGTAAATGTGTACGTGTATGTATGTATGCATGTACGTATATTTATCACATTCACACCGCGCGTGTGTATACACTGTCTTGCATATACAAGCCTTGTTATTTGCTTTTCTCCCGTTCGATTTTCTCTTTCTTTCTCTCTCTCTCTCTCTCTCTCTCTAATGTATACTTTTAAGGAAGACAGATTGGGGAGAAAATATTTGGCTTATATATTGGCATTTAATCCCTCTGCTATTAAGATTTTTTTGTTTATTAATTTTTGTCACAAGGATCAATAAAATCGTCTGACGGCAGGCAGGATTTATAGAACGGTACCATCAGGTATGTAATTTATTTATTTACTTTATATATTTTATGTTATCTTTTTTTTTATCAAGGACTGAGATAAGACCAGAGATTAAGGTCCCGACTAAGGAAGCTGGTCAGAAGAGACGTGTGGAGGACGCATCGAAGAAGAGGAGGAGGAGGAGGGAAGAGGAGGAGGAAGAGGAGGAGGCGGAGGGAAGCGGAGGAGGAAGAGGGAGAGGAAAAGGAGGAAGAGGAGGGAGGGAGGAGGGAAGAGGAGGGAGGGAGGAGGGAAGAGGGAGAGGAAAAGGAGGGAGAGGAAAAGGAGGAACAGGGGGAGGGAGGAGGGAGGGAGGGAGGGAGGAGGAAGGAGGAAGGAGGAGGGAGGAGGGAGGGAGGGAGGGAGGGAGGAGGGAGGAGGGAGGGAGGGAGGAGGGATGGAGGAGGGAGGGAGGAGGGAGAAAGAGGAATAGGAGCAGGAAGAAGAGAAGGAACAGGAGGAGGAGGAGAAGGAGGAGGAAGAGGAGAGAGGAGGAGGAGGGAGAAGAGAGGATAAAGTAAAGGGGAGGAGGAGGAAGAGTAGGTGGAGTTGGAATACCAGGAGGAAGAGGAAGAGGAAGAGACAGGAGAAGGAGAGAGAAGGAGGGAAGAAGAGGAAGAAGAGAGGTTAGAGTAGAGGAGGAGGAGGAGGAAAAGGTGGAGTTGGAGGAACAGGAGGAAGAGGAGGACGAGGA
>NC_134816.1:23572375-23604875 GCF_046742065.1 Oratosquilla oratoria | reverse complement strand
GATAATATACACCTTTTCTTTATACATCCCATTTTGTTCTTTAACACTGAAGAACAAAAATAACACAAAATAACGAAATTACTATTCATCCACTAACAACTACTAACATATCCGAATCGTGGTCCCCACTTCTGAAACAGCTGGTGACCCCAACGACCCACATTTCTCAAATAGAAAAACTAACTTAGGTTATCGATTCATATATTCATAAAGATTCTCCCGAGATGTCGTCGTCTAGAAAGGGTGGGCCACCTATGAAGTATCAAAATTTAATAAATTAATTAATACTTTTATTTTTTATACTTTTCTTTAAAAACATATTCTCATGATTATATAAAAGGTTGTCAGGACCACATATAGAATCGTCACCACATACTTCGACAGGGTGACAATTCTTCATGTGGGCTATCCTAGGGTGACAATTCTTCATGTGAGCCATCCTGGATATAAGATTAGTAATTCTTGTTCTATATAGATTTTTTTTAATTGTTTTTATCATCTTATTGTCTTTTATTTTTTATTCTTATTATCTTCATTATTCTTATTATTCTTAAGATAACGTTGGGAGAAATGTAATCTGTAATCACTAACTAAACTGACGCAGACGACTTTTAGATAATCTCGACAAGATGTCGACAGTCTAGTCAACTGCGTCTTTGCCCGACTCTGAATCACAAAAAATAAAGATAAATAGATACAAATTAAATATAATAAAATCCGAACCATATTAATGGCACAGTCGACATTTTTATAAATATATCTCAGTCCAGAAGCCAGTCAGCGGTTCTCGTCAGCTGAAATTCAAACCTAACGGAAAAAAAACTCCCCTCTCTGACGCAGACATGACGTCATAGCAACGACATTGCCGCGTCATTGATTCGTCATCAAAAACCCACCATCCTCTTCAAGTGAGGGAAATATATTTGTTCTTGGAATGTAATTATATATTGTCATCATTTCTTTACTTAGCATTTGGTGGGGAATACGACACTGTGAAATCGGAAAGGGTTTTAGTACAATTTGGAAACCTGTTGGATACCTCGACAAGTTCTGGCACGTTGCCATTTCGGCATCTGATGAAGAAATACGAAACTGTCGTATACTTTGTCGCAAATAAATAATCTTGATCTTTTTTCTTTTTATGAGATTAATATTATCAATGCCGGATGCTTTCTAAATATGAAAATCAATATGATAATAATTATGATGATAATATGAAGAAAAAGAGGAAGAGGAAGAAGAGAAAAAAGAAAAAGGAGAAGAATGAGGACAAGAAGAGAAAGAGGATGAAAAAGAGGAAGAGGAACAAGAGGACAAAGAAAAAATGAAAAGAAGGAAAAGAAGAAGTAGAAGAAGGAGAAGAAGGAGAAGAGGAAGGAGGAGGAGGAGAGAAGAAGAAGCTTCCTTCCTTTTCTTCTTCATTTTCCTCATCTTCTTCGTCTTCTTCATATTTTTTTCTCTTCATACTCTTCCTTCGCCTTCTTCTTCTTCTTCTTCTCGGTATTCTCTTCTTCTTCTCGTTATCCTCTTCCTCTTCTTTGTGTCCGTCTTCTCATTCTCCTCATTCTTTTTCTTCGTCTTCTTACTTCTTTTCTCTCTCTCTCTCTCCTCTTCGTCTTCTCGTTCTTTGAAGCGAAGACCTCATGATGGGCTTCTGGAAGTCTGCCTCGGGCCGAGAGTGTCTGAGACGTTTCCAGCAGCCGCTCTTCAGCCTTTCCAGGAGTTGGCCAACTCCACTTCCAGATCCTCGACCTCAGACACGTGCAGGAACCATACAGCTTCCCTTACTAAGAACAACGATTTTTTTTTCTTTTTTATTGTGTTATTTATTTTTGAGTTTCTCTTTTTCTGTTTTTTGTGTTATTTATTTTTGAGTTTCTATGTTTTTTACTTTCTCTTTTTTCTTTCTTTTTCGTTTTTAGTTTCTTTTTCTAGTCTTTTTTTATTTTCTCTTTTTATAATCTATATTTTTCTCTTTCTATTTTTCCTTTTTTTCTAGCTTTTAGTTTCTTTTTCTTTTTTCTAGTCTTTTTTTTCTTTTTATAATTTCTATTTGTTCTCTTTTTTGAGTTTCTCTTTTTTCTTTTTATTTATTTACTCATTTATTTATTTTCATTTTTTTTTTTTTTTTCTAGTTCCTTGTCTGTCTTCTTTTGGAGCGGTATGAGAGCTAAGGATGTGAGAGGACATCCTTCTCCTGATTAAAATCACCTGGCGGCAACTAAACTAAATGCAAAAATTGAAAAAAAAATCACCAACGCTTCTATCCCTGAAGACCAAAATCGCATCGAAAAAGTGGGAAAGGGGTGCTGCGTGCCTCGGGTCCGTAGGGGCCTTTTCTAAGAATCTAAAACATTACAGCCTTGGAGTCTTACAATCAGCTAAAAAAAATTCCTTCGGTGACAACCAGAATAGAATATATCAAGTTCTCTAATGTGTGTGAGTGTGTGTGTGTGTGTGTGTGTGTGTGTGTGTGTGCGTGTGTGTACGTGTGTGTATGTGTACGTGTGTGTGTGTACGTGTGTGTGTGTATACGTGTGTGTGTGTATACGTGTGTATGTGTGTGTGTTTGCGTACATGTGTGTGTGTGTGTGTGTACGTGTGTATGTGTGTGTGTGTATACGTGTGTGTGTGTGTGTTTGCGTACATGTGTGTGTGTGTTTGTGTACGTGTGTGTACGTGTGTGTGTACGTGTGTGTGTACGTGTGTGTGTGTACGTGTGTGTGTGTGTACGTGTGTGTGTGTACGTGTGTGTGTGTACGTGTGTGTGTGTACGTGTGTGTGTGTACGTGTGTGTGTGTACGTGTGTGTGTGTACGTGTGTGTGTGTACGTGTGTGTGTGTACGTGTGTGTGTACGTGTGTGTGTGTACGTGTGTGTGTGTACGTGTGTGTGTGTACGTGTGTGTGTGTACGTGTATGTGTGTGTATGTGTGTGTGTTCTTGTGTGTGTGTCTGTGCGAACGTGTGTGTGTGTATGTGTGCGTGTATGTGTGTATGCATGTGTTCGTATGTATACACATGTTCCTGTGTGCGTGCATGTGAGCACTTACATGTATGTGCACATGCGTACGTACTCACATTATTTTTTTCACAATTTATGACTTTAGTGTCCTGTCAAATATATTATTAATCGCGACAACTCAATATAGACAAAATACGACGACAAACACATCATACACACAAAAAACAAATTCATCTGTTGACATTGTATGTCCATTATTATACACAAATTTTATCTAATTTTTTATTCGATTTTATTTCAATTCTTCCGATTTATTTTTAATCTATTTTTTTTTTTCATTTATGATATTCTCATTGTACTGTATTGTTATTGCGCTGCTACTATATCAATTGTATTTTCTATTTTTTTCTATTTTCTGTCTTTTTTCATTTTGGGCCTATTTTATCTTATTTTATATATTTTTGTTCTATTTGGGATAATTTTAATTTACATTTTTTAGTTGTCTTTCATATTCTCTCATATGCGAGTTCACGTGTACACGTACATGTACACACGTGTGTGTGTGTGTGTGTGTGTGTGTGTGTGTGTGTGTGTGTGTGTGTTTGTGCGCGCGCGCGTGCACATACGGTTCTTGGGTGTCACTGGCGAGTGACTGTGGGGGGATAAATCATACCAATGTCCTTCGCCTAGCCTCTTTTTAACCTCCCCTCCCCCTCTCTCCCCCTCCCCTCCCCCCTCCCTCCAGGCGACCTCTCCCTGGGTTCTGGACCACGGGGGAGGGGCACTGTGAGGACAGCAGCACCCTTTCATATCCCCCCCTCTCCCCCCATCCCATTTCCTCCCCTATTCCCCCCTTCAGCTTTGTCACTATGGGACTTGAGTCAATCATCCACTCTCTCTCTCTCTCTCTCTGTGTGTGTGTGTGTGTGTGTGTGTGTGTGTGTGTGTGTGTGATTCACCATGGTCTTAGATCACGTGTTGGACTCGTCATCGACAGCTATTTCCCTACCGGAAGAGAGCTTAGAGCTCATATGACCGATCTATTGGTAATGCTGTGACTTACACGCACGCACGCACGCACGCACACACACACGCACGCACACACACACACACACAACTCCCTGCCCACGAGAGTTGGAGTAACAACCCGCAGCGCAGCGATACTGAAATTATTTCGGCCCTGGGCGGGATTCGAACCCGGACCACCGTAGTAGCAGCCGGGAACTCTACCAACTGCGCCACGATTTTTTATTTACCTATTTTATTTGTTTGAGTATTAATTTATTGTGTGTGTGTGTGTGTGTGTGTGTGTGTGTGTGTGTGTGTGTGTGTGTGTGTGTGTGTGTGTGTGTGAGAGTTTTTCTTTGGGTCTGTATTTTTCTGTGTGTAGTATTTGCCTGTCTGTCTGTGTCTAAATGTCTGTTTATGTCTGCCTGTCGTTCGGTCTGTTTCTCTCTCTCTCTCTCTCTCTCTCTCTCTCTCTCTCTCTCTCTCTCTCTCTCTCTAAACAAATGGATGAATAAATGAATCAATCGATCTATAAACGAACTGAATTTCATAAAAAATAAATATAACAATAAATACGAATAAGCATACAAAATAATCAAATATAAATAAACACATAAAATAATCACACAAATAAATAAATTAGGTAAATGAAAATAAATTTATAGAAAAAATATGCATAAATAAATAAATGTCAAAATAAACGAATGAGTAGATATAAAAGTGTGTAATTTATTTCAATCTATTTTATTTTATCTTATTTTATTTATTTATTTATTCATTTATTTATTCATTGCCTTTCAACAGTAACACATAAAATTTAGCAAACTGACCAAGCAACACTTTGAAGTGTGTTAACAGGAAAACAAGACTCTGACATCAATCTGCATATGTCGAAGGCTATGTCCATCTGAGCCGTGAGCTGCCTAAAGACCAGAGCCGAGTTCATTAATATTCCTTCACGCCTCAAAGCGTTATCATACTGGGCAATTTTTCCTCCGACACCCTACCTCCAACCTCCATTTGTATAACTAGAATATGACTTCGCTTAAAGAAAGCTAGGAACATTTAAATATTATGTCTAACATCCGTCTAGGTTTATAATCTCTAAGTTCATCATTCAACTTTGCTAGGTATGGCGGGGAGATAAATTTGATATTTGGAGATTTGAAAATTCAAATATCGTAATCGAAGTCGTTTTCACTCTAACGAACTCTCAACAGTCGGTCGGCGATGGTGAAGCACGGAGATGCCCAGTGTGATGACCCATTCAACGAAGGGATTTCCCCCCCTCAGCTGAATAAAATCGGCTGACGGCAGGTAAATAGAGTATTCGAAGAATTCCAAGACAAAGCAAAGTGAATTTTTTTTTTTTTTTTACAAAGGATTACAAAGGCTGAGCATGCCGACAGGAGACCTTTTGGTCCATAACTAGGTTGGATGCGGAAAAAATATATAATGATAAATAAAAGAAAAATAAATTATAATAATATAAATAAATAAAATACAGGCATAGGTATAGTTAAATAATAAACAAACAGGTAAACAGTAGATAATAGTAAATTGACAGATAACTAATGATAAATGAAAATCAAGCAAATAATAATAAACAAATACTAACAAACAAATAAACAAATAATATGAAATAAATGGCAGGCAATACAGCATCTTGCTTAGGAGTTTATTTAAACGAATCTTAAAGCTTCGAACTGAACTACATTGCACTGCCTCTGCAGGAAGTTTATTCCATTCATTAACTACTTAACTTAAGTGTAATAATGTGACTTCTAACTTAAGTCTAACTTAATCTCTAAGTGAATGATTTAGTGCACTTTGACAACAGGGTACAAGGAACCTAAGAATAAATAAATAAATGAATAAATAAATAATGAAATAAGATAAATAGATAAATAAATAATCAAATCAAATAAATTTATAAATAAAAATATGAAACAAGATCAATAAAGATAAAAAACTAAGACAATTCTAAGTCCCAGGTAGATAGATAAATAAATAATTAAACAAGATAAATAAATAAATAAATAATATAGATAAAAATACTGAGACAATTCTATGTCCCTGGACCTTTTCTAGCGATGATCTCAAACCTTCCTAGAATGTGCAACACCTCGTTTGCATGCGAAGTCCCAAGAATGACCCCGAGGCCGTTCCTGTTTCTTTGAGCAACGTCGTCCCGACAGCAAATGAAGACATTTTATTTTTTTTTTACTTGACCTTAAACCTTTACTTAAACGCTTTCGTAACTCCAACACCTTTACTGCGTTCTTAAACTTTATTATTTATGCATTTTTTAAACATCCAAGGAAGACAGCTTGCGCAGTTAATAATATTAAAACTGCTATAGCTCCTAAATATATATATTCTAATTCTATTTTACAGTTTCATTTTTTTCTTCAGAACGTGTGTATATGAATTCTTCATAATTCACGAAAAAAAAATTTTAAAGTTCTTTTAAAAGGCTAATTCTATTTAGGTAAACTTATCTTGTGGTCATTACATTACATTAGATTACATTTTATTACATTCACGTACGTACGTACGCACTCACACACACACACACACACACACACACACACACACACACACACACACACACACACACACACACACACAATATATATGTATTCATTTATTATGTACCATCTATGTTAATCCCTCTTACCTTAAATGTGTATTTTCAGCCTTCGGCTGCCATGGTTTCAATAAATCGTTTATTATTATTATTATTTAGTTGGTAACAGATGGTAAGGGACGGGACTCCACGAGCATTGCTCCTTTCCTGTATACAACTTGTTAAATACACACATACACACACACACACACACACACACACACACACACACACACACACACACACACACACACACAATGATTGATTTGCGTATAATTGTCCTCGCTTTTTCATCTTCATAAATCTTTGATAACATCTTCCCCCTTTTTTAGAATTTTCTTTTAATTTATTGCAGACTCATTCCAAGGTCTTTGTACGATACCAACAGCCATATCGGTGTTCTTTTGTTCATAATGAACATTTTGTTCAACAGAACATCTACGACTGCAGAAGAACAGAAGAACGTAATGGAGTAGACTGCAAGAGACCATAAGGCCTACACTAGGCAGTTCCATGTCCCTTACCAGCTGTTATTTATATCCATAAAGTCATCTAATCTTCTCTTTAAACTACTAATAGCTTCAGTGCTCACTAACTACCTAGTTACTAAGTCTATTCCATTTGTTAACCACCCTATTAGTAAACCAGTTCTTGCCTATTTCATTCTTAAGTCTAAAATTGTCCAATTACAACTAGTTCTGCCTTGTTGTCTTAATATGATAACCTTGCCTTCACCCTTATTAAAACCCTTCACCCATTTGTATACCTCTATTAGATCGCCCCGTGCTCTTCGTCTTTCTATAATGTAACAAGCAAAAGGATTTTCTTTATTTCTATGATTTTATTTTGAAACTAGTTTCAGTTTCTATCCTTTAAATATTTCTAGCAAACAAGGAATCTTGTTTATTCAATTTCTATGATTTTTTGTTCTCCAAAATCTATATAATTTCTAGTATACATTCTTAGCAACCCAACAATTTCCCGATTCTATTTTTAGAGATTTCTAGTAAGGAGATGATCTAGATAGTTAAACTAACCTCATCCAAATGATGACTTCATTCTAGATTTTCTCTAGAAACCCTTGATCGTCTATCGGATGCCGGAAACAAAATCTAGAAACGTCATCTAGACAAGGAAGGACAAAATATCACCTGATCTAGAACTGACCTAGAGCCTTCTGGACCCTAGAAAACATGTTCTAGGTTTTTCTAGATCGCCTTACCCTAGACTCTTCTAATCCTAGATTACACACTGGTTGTCTCTTGCTAATATTTTAAGTGAATTATGGCCTATTTAGCGTCGGATCGGATGCGATCGAAGCCCTTTTTGTTTCCTTGGTAGGGGATTTGATTGGAGGGATGACAGTGACAGGGAATCGAACCCCATCGTTACGATTGTATATTGTTTTCCAAGCAAAAAAAAAAAAAAAAAAAAAAAAAAAAAAAAAAAAAAAAAAAAAAAAAAAAAAAAAAAAAAAAAAAAAAAAAAAAAATAAAAATTATATATATATTTATATATATATATATAAATTAATAGATAAATATATATATGTAAATCAGTTGATTAATAAATAAATACATAGATATGTATATAAACAAATAGATATAAACAGATAAATAAAACAAACAATATTGAATTATTAAATAATTAGATAAACAAGTTAGTAAATAGCTAAACAAATGAGTGGATGAAAAGATACATGGATAAATGATTAAATTGAATTGATAGAATACAATAAATGACTAAAGAAAATGGATTAAATAAATAAACAAATGAATTTAAAAAATGGATCAAATTGATAAATGAATAAATGAATAGATGAATAAAATGAAAAAATAAAAATATATATGCCAAATGCAGACGTAGTGCAAGTGAGGCATATGGTTAGCCTCCTTATAAGAAGAACAGGGAGGTGTGGGCGTCGTGGTCCTTCAACGCCGGAGTACCTAGAACGGCCCTCAATGGTCTGAATTTCATTAAACGAAAGGCGAGAAGACGGCGGTGGACGACGGGAAGAGGAGGAGGAGGATGGGGAGGAGGGGGACAGGGAGGAGGGAAGGAAAGGGAGGAGGTAAGGATAGGGAGGAGGAGGGGAGGATGGGGAGTATGATGGTGAGAAGGTGAGGAGGGTGGGGAGGAGGAGGATGAGACTGGGAGAGGATGGGGAGGATGGGAGAGGTGAGAAGAGGGGAGATGGAGGAGGAGGGAAAGTGGGAGGGGAAGGAGGGGATGGAGGAGGAGGGAAAGATGGGGAGGAGGAGGGAAAGATGGGGAGGAGGAGGGAAAGATGGGGAGGAGGAGGGAAAGATGGGGAGGAGGAGGGAAAGATGGGGGATATGGGGAAAGGGGGAGGAGTATGGGGAGGGGAGGAGTATGGGGGAGAAGGGGGGAGGAGGGAGAGAGGAGTATGGGGGAGGAGGAGTAGGAAAGGGGAGGAGTAGGAGGGGAGGAGGGAGAGGGAGGGGGGGAGAAGGAGGGAGTGGGGGAAGGGGAGGAGTATGGGGAGAAGGGGAGGAGTATGGGGGAGGAGGAGGATGGGGAGAAGGGGAGGAGGATGGGGAGAAGGGGAGGAGGATGGGGAGAAGGGGAGGAGTATGGGGGAGGAGGATGGGAGGATGGGGAGAAGTTGGGGAAGAGGAGGGGAGGATGGGGAGGATGGGGATAAGGGGAGGAGGGTGGGCAGGAGGAGTATGAGGAGCATGGAGAGGAGGAGGGTGGGCAGGAGGATGGGGAGGAGGAAGAGTATGGGGAGGAGGAGGAGGATGGGAAGGAGGAGGTTGGGGAGGAGGAAGATGGGGAGGGGGAGGAGGAGTAGGGGAGAAGGATGGGAAGGAGGAGGTTGGGGAGGAGGAAGATGGGGATGGGGAGGGGAGGAGGAGTAGGGGAGGAGAAGGATGGTCAGGAGGAGGGTGGGGAGGAGGAAGAGTATGGGGAGGAGGAGAAGGATGGGAAGGAGGGTGGGGAGGAGGATGGGGAGGGGAAGGAGTGGGGAGGGAGGAGTGGGAGAGGTGGGGGGATGAGTGGGGGAGGGGGGATGAGTGGGGGATGATGGGGATGGGGGATGGTGGGGGGATGGAGGGGGGGATGGAGTGGGGGGAGGAGTATGTGGAGGAGGGAGGATGGAGGAGGAAGAATGGGGAGGAGGAGGAGGAGGATGGAGGAAGGAGAGTGTGGGGAGGAGGGGAGAGGGTGGGGAGGAGGAAGGTATGGGGAGGGAGGAGAGATGGGGAGGAGGAGGAGGGGAGGAGAAGAGTGGGGAGGGGAGGAGGAGGAGTGGGAGGAGGAGGATGGGGAGGGGGAGTGGGGGAGGAGGACGGTCAGGAGGAGGGTGGGGAGGAGGAAGAGTATGGGGAGGAGGAGGAGGATGGGAAGGAGGAGGGTGGGGAGGAGGAAGAGTATGGGGAGGAGGAGGAGGATGGGAAGGAGGAGGGTGGGGAGGAGGGTGGGGAGGAGGGTGGGGGGGAGGAGGGTGGGGAGGAGGAGGGTGGGGAGGGGGAGGGTGGGGAGGAGGAGGGTGGGGAGGAGGAGGAGTGGGAGGGTATGGGGAGGAGGGATGGGAGGGTGGGGAGGAGGGTGGGGAGGAGGAGGGTGGGGAGGAGGAGGGTGGGGAGGAGGGTGGGGAGGAGGAGGGTGGGGAGGAGGGTGGGGAGGAGGAGGGTGGAGAGGAGGGTGGGGAGGAGGGTGGGGAGGAGGGTGGGGAGGAGGAGGGTGGGGAGGAGGAGGGTGGGGAGGGGGAGGGTGGGGAGGAGAATGGGGATGGGGAGGGGGAGGAGGATTTGCATAAATGAGGCACAGAAGCAGAACAGGGAAAAGGGTTGAATGAAATGGACAAAATAGATCACAAAATGCCAATTGAATAGATAGAATAGATGGATCACAAATGCCAACAAATGTCAATGAATAAATATAAAAATAAATAAATTAATTAATATATAAATACATTATTTTCCCGTACAACACACAGACATGACCACAACATAAATGGGGAGGAGGAGAAAATCTCGATGGAGTTTGAAACAACGATTGGTGTCCTCAGATATCCCATTACGAGTTTAATAACCACAATAACAACAACATTGACAGCAACAACACCAACATCGAAAACAATAACAACAACATTCACAGCAACAAAATCAACAAGAAGAACAACAAAACAGTGACAGTAACAACATCGAAAAAAATAATAACAACAACATTCACAGCAACACCAACAACAATAACAACAAAAATAGTGACAGCGACATCAAAACATTGAAAACAATAAAAAAAAACATTGAGAAGAACAATATCAACACCGACAACAATAACAACAACATTGACATCGAAAAAAATAATAACAACAACAATTGAACCTAAACGTTCCTAATGACTTTCACTTTGCACAGCATTAATCACATGGGTACACTTCATACATCGTATTATACTTTTCGTTTCATATATAGTTCATTTTCCCGGCAATAAAAAATTTAACGCAATTTAGGAAATAATAGCCTTTATATATATATATATATATATATATATATATATATATATATATATATATATATATATATATATATATATATATATATATAATTTTTTTTTTTTTTTTTTTTTTTTTTTTTTTTTTTTTCTTCAAACCAACAAAAAATTCAAGAGGAAACTCGACCAAATCAATACTTCAGTCTCGGACTTCGTACGGGAGCGGGAGTATCTCACCAAATAAACTAAATAAACTACAATAAACCAAACTGAAATAAATGTAATAATAATAAATTCAAAATTTATTTTGTTTCCATTAAAAAAAATTGTACTTACCTTAGCTGGACTTATTATTGCAACTCAGATCAATGAATAAAGAAATAAATACACAAATAATCAATTAAATAACAAATGATAAATGATACATAATGATTATTGAATCATGAACAAAATCAATAATAAATAATAAGTGCTAGATAATAATAAATAGTAAAAAAATAAACTCCGTAATATAACTAAATACACAGGTAAATTAATAAATAAATCAATCAATAAATAACTGTACTTACGTCATCTAACGTTACAGTGCTGACCTGTGATGAGAACATCCACCTTTGCCCTGTGAGCTACGAATTCCATAGTTTGTCTTCTAATTCAACTTTGACGTAGACTTTTCTTTACTTCACCTACGGGATATTTGAAAAAAAAAAATAATAATATACAGTAAATAAATAATAAATACTCCTTCAATAATTATACATTTTTTCATTATTATAACACTGGATCTAACTGCCCTCGAATGAATGAATGAATGGATAAAAATTAATGAATATAGATAAATGAAATATTAACATGTCATTAGATAAACAGTACAATGAAATAAATAAATAGATAAATAGATAAGACTGAATGTATAAATATTCATAAAAAAATTATAACAATCTATTTGTATGAAGTACATGTGTTTTTATTTTATTTTATTTTATTTATTTTATCCATTTATCTTATTTATCTATTTATTTATTTTTTGCGTCATTGCCTGGTTGCCAAGATGACGATACTGAAGTAATGTGTATCTAAACAGAAGAACATAAAAATGAAGGAGACTGCAGGAGACCATAAGGCCTACACTATGCAGTCCCATGTCCATTACCATCTATCATCTCTATGCACACAGCTATCTCATCTTATCTTAAAACAATCAATTCTTTCAGCGTTCACTACATGGTTACTAAGTCTATTCCATTCGTTAATCACTCTATTAGTAAACCAGTTCTTGCCTATTTCCTGTCGTTACATCGCCATGGTTAACGTTGAGTGGTAGTCTGGATGTGGTGGATGAGAATAGAGGGAGCTGAGAAATGAATAGAATGGATGGACATTGCGAGTGGACGAATAGACGACGCGTCCCAAAGGGACGTTCTTCTCATCTTTTTTTTTTTTTTTTTTTTTTTTATCATTATCATCATCATCATCATCATCATTATCATTATTATTATTATTATTATTAATTATTATTTTGGTCCAATTCGCTGCATTGTCCTTGACCTGAGCAATGTGGCGGGGTCTGGGATGACCCCCTCAGCTTCAAGGTGCTGTGACAGCAAGGGTTGTTGATTAAGTATCATTTGTTTATAATGGTGTGTGGTTTGGCTCGGCTAACCCCTACTGAAGGGGGAAAAAGGGTCTTTGGTGTACACACACACATGTATACACACACATACCTACACAGGGGCACACACACACACGTACGCATACACATATGCAAATACACTCACACACAGGTGCACACACACGCACGCATACACACACGCATTCATTCACACACATACAAACATGCATACAGGCACACACACACATGCATACAGACACACGCACACACACATGCATACAAACATACACATACAACACACACACACACACACACACACACGCACACACATGAATATACACATGTGTACACACACACACACGCATACACATAAATACACACATGCATATACACACGCAAACACACACATGCATACACACATGCATACACACACATACATACAC
The DNA here is from genome assembly GCF_046742065.1 of Oratosquilla oratoria. Lineage (NCBI taxonomy): Eukaryota > Metazoa > Arthropoda > Malacostraca > Stomatopoda > Squillidae > Oratosquilla > Oratosquilla oratoria. Next base: position 23,591,759 of record NC_134816.1, on the reverse strand, counting down.
ACACATGCATACACACACATGCATACACACCCATATGCATACACACACGCGCGCACGCACATATGGATATACACATATGTACACACATACTCGTACACACACGCATACACATAAACACACACATACACACGCATACAGTACATACATAAACCACACACATACACACTATTATCCTATTGGTTGTGGAGAATGTCCCCCCACGCCAGAATAAAATCGTATGGCGACAGACAGACAAGTCTGCCTTCCGTACTACGACAACTAAGTAGCTCAAATTCAAATACATACATACATATACCAAAGGCTTTTTCTCTCTTACAAGGAAGGTAGCCAAAATTCAAATACCACAGAAAATTGGACCTGAATATCAGCACTAAGAATTCAGAATTCTAGTTATATCAAGCCCTTAACAAGATTAAATGCACACACACACACACACACACACACACACACACACACACATATATATATATATATATATATATATACATATGCGTGTGTGTGTGTGTGTGTGTGTGTGTGTGTGTGTGTGTGTGTATAACACAAAAGGACAGGAAACTTAAATTGATAAGAGATAGTGACTTAACCGATTTCGCCATCAAGAGAGATATAAGTTGAGCGCAACTTTTCTTATATATTTGTATGTTCAAGTCACATACACGTACATGAATTTTTTCGTTAAACCCATCTCCACCATGATAGTACAATTGGTAAGTATACAACGCGGTAAAGTATTTGTATAATACTGAATGGGTCCCAGTGAACAGATTTACTTTTATCAACCACAATTCAATATAATTCTAAGCCATCAACATGAAGAAAATCGAGGAGGCATACATGCAGAAATTGAAACGTGGCACAGCCAAGGCCTCGAATTAGAGCCAGCACGTGACAAGTGATGGTGTCTTAACTGATTGCGCCATCAAGAGAAGTAAAAGTTGCGCTCAACTTAAGCCACGTCCACACGGTCGAGCACTGCCCGCCGGGCACGAGGGCTTTGCTCGACAACGGGCAATTTCATCGGGCAAACCATCAAACTGTCCGTTCCCGGCACCATTTGCGGGCAGTGGATGGATGGAGGGCTGACATCGCTGCCAAACGTACGAGGTGAGGTGCGAGCAAAGTTAGCAAACCCGCTCAGTACAGACCGCCAATTAATCGCTCGCTCAATCGCCCAATGGCAAAAGCCCTCTTTTATACACTACTATCTTTTTATTTCCTTAAGCCACGTCCACACGGTCGAGCAGTGTCCGTCGGGCACGAAGGCTTTGCCCTTGAACGAGCAGTTTCAGCGGGCAAACCATCAAACTGTCCGCTCCCGGCGCCAATAGAGGGCAGTGGATGGAGGTCTTCCGTCACTGCCAAACGCACGAGGTAAGGTGTAGGCAGATCCACTGACTACCACGTTATTAGTACACCATGTCCACACCGAGTGCTAGTGCATATTGGTCACGACAAGACACTATAACTTCGATTGATATATATAAATCACATGAATGTCTGTGGAATGTAAGGTGTTTTGATTACAGAAATAGAGACAAACGTGCTGCTGGTGTAATGCTTTGCCTCATATTTGTCTCTTGCCTCTGAATATAGCTCTCCACTTTCGATACAAAGATATAAAAACTGTTTATGTCCATCCGCACGTAATTGCGGAACAAAGTTTCATTTTCCTCATGCAATTCACGTAGGATTGTCACAGAGCTACCCATTCTTTCACGTCTCTGCAACCACTCCCGGCACCAGAGACGTCTCTGTGATCTCTTGTTTTTCTTTTTAATGCAGGCACCAATTATGATAGAATATAGTGCTATCTTCTTTCGAAGTATGGAGCGCACCATGGTGATCTTATCGTAATGAACCACTCGCTCACAACAACTGCTGGCGTCCGACTGCCCTCCAACCACCACAGACAGCTGTGTGGACATCTTACGCGGGCATAGACTGCAGACTTTGCCCTGCCAGGCACAGCTCGACCGTGTGGACGTGGCTTTATATCTCTCTTGATGGCGCAATCGGTTAAGTCACTATCGTGCTAGCGCAGGTTCGAGTCCTTGGTTGTACCACGTTTCAATTTCTGCATGTATGCCTCCACGAGTTTCTTGATATTGATGGCTTAGAATTGAAGTGAACTGTGGTTGATATATATATATATATATATATATATATATATATACATATATATACATATACATACACATATATATGCATATATATATTATATATACATATATACATATGCATATATACAAACATATATACATATATACATACATATATACATATATACATACATATATACATATATACATATATACATATATACATACATATATACATACATATATACATATGTATGTATATACATATATTTACACACATATATACATATATATATATACATATATTTACACACATATATACATATATATATACATATATTTACACATATATACATATATATATACATATATTTACACATATATACATATATATATACATATATTTACACACATATATACATATATATATACATATATTTACACACATATATACATATATATATATACATATATTTACACACATATATACATATATATATACATATATTTACACACATATATACATATATATATATACATATATTTACACACATATATACATATATATATATACATATATTTACACATATATACATATATATATACATATATTTACACACATATACATATATATATACATATATTTACACACATATATACATATATATATACATATATTTACACACATATATACATATATATATACATATATTTACACACATATATACATATATATATACATATATTTACACACATATATACATACATATATATATATATACATATATATATACATATACATATATATATACATACATATATATATACATATATATATATACATACATATATATATACATACATATATATATACATACATATATATATATACATACATATATACATATATACATATATATATACATATATATATACATACACATATATATACATATATATATACATATATATATACATATATATATACATATATATATATATACACATATATATATACACATATATATATATAATATATATATATATATATATCTTTGTTGAGACATTCTTTCGTGGAAGTTAGGAACAAATCCCACCTAAGAGATCTCCAACAAGCCATGGAATCTTCCTCAGTCCTGAACTTCACATATGAGCTTAACCTACATCACAAGATCCCCTTCCTCGACGTCCTTGTGAATTCCCGAAATGACCGACATGAAACTAAAGTGTACAGGAAGGACACAGACATAGGACGATGCATGAATGCTGACAGTGAATGCCCCGATAGGTATAAGCTGAGCGTCATTCGAGCATATTTAAGACGTGCCTTTCGTAACTGTTCTCCTTGGGACTTACTTCACACAGAACTCTTGAGACTAAAACAGATGCTCATCAACAACAATTACTCAAACACTATCATAGACAAAGAAATCAACGTCTTTCTGACATGTACCCAAACTCAACAGGAACAAAAACCCACACAGACTATACACAAAATTTTCTTTAAGAATCAAATGACACCCGCATATAAAACTGACTAAAGGGTCTTAAAAGAAATTATCACAAGGAATGTCACATGTATCAACCAACAAGAAAAATTAGCCATAATTATATACTACAAAAACACATTCGTCTCTAGCCTGTTCATGAAGAATAACTTGACAAAAATAACAACACCCTAAAGCAAGCGAATGTGGTATACCAATACTCCTGCCCCGAAGAAGGTTGTAAGCTTCTACCCAACATGAATTACGTTGGTGTTACCACTACTTCACTTAGCCGAAGGCTCACAATGCATGCCCGCGATGGTAGCATACGGAAACACATGACTATCACAACAGAAATCCAACAAGACAAGACCTAGTTAACAATACCAAAATACTCAAACACTGTAACAATCACAAAAAAAAAACTACGCATCCTGGAGAAAGTCTACATTTCACAACACACACCAATCATCAACATATAAACACATTAGGCACCTTACTCCTAAACAAAGAATCCGTCATACCAGGACAAAATTCCCCTCGACAATATGACACATAACATCCACGGACGCCAACCTTGTCCAGCCCCCCCCCCCCCCAGTCATTATGATCTGACTCGAACCTCTCCTAATTCCACCTCAATGGAACCATAAAGCCTTGTCATCTTGTAACCCCTTAGCATAATTGACATAATTGACCTTTTCCTGTCATTTTATCTGCCTCATTGTAACAGCCGAAAGCTTGCGATTGTATTTATATAATTAATGTCAATATACCATGGATCTCGGTAGACTTGTGTTTAAGCTACCCCTGGACTTTAAGAAACATATAAGAAGAATGGAAAAAATAACTAAGATGATAGTTGAAACTGACTTAGCATTGGTCTTTAACAAGACACACATATATATATATATATATATATATATATATATATATATATATATATATATATCATATACACATATATACATATACATGAGTGTGATTCACCATGGTCTTGCATCACGTGTTGAACTCGTGATCGACAGCTATTTCCCTCCCGTAAGAGAGCTCAGAACTCATATATGACCGATCTATTGGTAGGTGTGTGTGTGTGTGTGTGTGTGTGTGTGTGTGTGTGTGTGTGTGTGTGTGTGTGTGTGTGTGTGTGTGTGTGTGTGTGTGTGTGTGTTTGTGCACTTCAACAACAATCACATTCGAGAGAATTCTTAAAATCTAAATCGATCTTAACCTCAAAAACAAACACAAATTTCTCAAAGAACAACTTCTGACTTGTTCTTCGTTGTTCGGTTCATCGTTCTTCGTGTTCTTCTGTTCAGCAAAATATCTCTACGTTCTCTCAAGCTCTCTTACTATAATTACAAGGAACAGTTGCCCCCCACCAATCCCGCAGAAGAACCCGAGTCCACTTTTTGCCGCTCAACGCGATCGACCGACCGACCAACTGACCAGCCGGCCGCCGCAGTGAAAGGCCGAACGCGCTGGCTCAATGGGGCGGTGGCGAAGCTGGATGAAGAGGAAGAGGAGGAGGAGGAGGATAAGGAGGAAGAAGACGAGGTGGAGGGGAGGAGGATAAGGAGGAAGAGGAGGTGGAGGAAGAGGAGGTGGAGGAGGATAAGGAGGAAGAGGAGGAGGAAGAGGAGGAGGAAGAGGAGGTGGAGTAAGAGGAGGAAGAGGAGGGCATGGAGGAAGAGGTGAGGTAAGGGGAGGAAGAAGAGGAGGAAGTGGGGTAAGAGAAAGAGGCGAAGGAGGTGGGGTAAGAGGAAGAGGTGGAGGAGGTGGGGGTAAGATGAAGAGGTGAAGGCGGAGGAGGTGGAGGGAGGAGGTGGGGTAAGAGGAAGATGTGGAGGAGGAGGTGGGGTGAGTAGAAGTGGAGGAAGAGGAGGTGGAGGAAGAGCTGAGGTAAAGGGAGAGGAAAAGGTAGGGCAGGAGAAGGTGGAGGAGGTGAGAGAGGAGGAGGAGGTGAGAGAGGAGGAGGAGGTGAAGTAAGAGGAGCAAGAGGAGGAGGTGGAGGAGGTGGTGAGGGAGGTGGAGGAAGTGGTGGAGGAGGTGAAGGTGGGGTAAGAGGAGGAGGAGGAGGTGAAGTAAGAGGAGAAGCAAGAGGAGGTGGAGGAAGTGGTGGAGGTGGAGGAAGTGGTGGAGGAAGAGGTGGAGGAAGTGGTGGAGGAAGAGGTGGAGGAAGTTGAGGAGGAAGTGGAGGAAGAGAAGTGGTTGGGTAGATGGAGGAGAAGGGGTGGGGTAGGAAGAGGAGGAGGAAGAGGTGGGGTAAGAGGAGGAGGAGGTGGGGTAAGAGGACGAGGAGGAAGAGGTGGGGTAAGAGGAGGAGGAGGATGTGGGGCAGGAGGAGGAGAAGGTGGGGCAGGAGGAGGAGGAGAAGCAAGAGGAAGTGGAGGAGGTATGGTAAAAGGAAAAGGAGGAGGAGGGGAGTGACAGGTCAGCGAGGGTAAAATAAAGATAAAATATAACAAAAATATATTCAATTTTGCTTGTGGATACAGAATGCTTGGACATACCTCTCAGAGAACATTGCAAGACGTGTTAACCCAGGAACCCAGATATCCAAAAGCCCAGAAGCCGCCTTGAAACCCAGAATTAGCCCAGAAATCCTGATCTCCAGATGTGACTCAGAAGAAGCCTAGAGACTTACAAGTACTCCCAGAAACCTACAAGTAGCCTAGAAACCTACAAGTAGCCCAGATGTACCCCCAGAATTAGCCCAGACATAGCCCAGAGGTGGCCCAGTAGCCTGGATGTAACCTACAAGTAGCCCAGGACCCCATGAGTAACCCAGAAGCCCAGAACTAGCCCCGATGTAGCCCAGAACTAGCCCCGATGTAGCCCAGAACCCCAGAAGTAGCCCAGAACCCCAGAAGTAGCCCAGAACCCCAGAAGTAGCCCAGAACCCCAGAAGTAGCCCAGAACCCTAGAAATATCCTCGGTGGAGCCCAGATGTAGCCCCGGTGTAACCCAGAACCCCAGAAGTACCCCCGATGTAAGCCCAGATGTAGCCTTCCCCAGGAGCCCGTCTAAACCTCACGTTGCCTCCATAGCCCTCTGCGGCGGCCCCTCCCCCCACTCCCCACCGTTCGTTGTCAAAACAATCAGGTCATTTGCATATGACCCAGCGAGAGAATGCAATCGAGTTTTTCTCCCTCCTTCCTCTTGATCTTAAGCTTTTATTCTATCATTCATTTCCTCTTTTCCCTCCTCCTCCACCTCTCCTTCCTTCCAATTTCCTCTTCTCTCTCTCTCCTCTTGATTTTACTTAGGCGTTTTCTTTTTCTTGTTTCTTCATTTCTTTATCGTCTTCCTCCTCCATCTCTCCATCCTTTCAATTTCCTTTTTTTTTCTCTCTCTCTCCTCTTGATCTTGTTTTTTCTTTTTCCTTTTTCTTCATTTTCTTATCTTCTTCCTCCTTCTCTTCTCCTCTTTCTTCCTCTCCTTCTCTCTTCCCTTTTCCTTCCTTTCCCTTTCCTCTTTCTTCTTTATCTTGTTTTTATTCATATTTTATTTCTTTCCTTGTCTCCTTCCTCTTTCTCTTTCTTCCTCTCCTAATTACTCTCTTCTTCCTTCCCCCTTTCTTCCATCTACTACCTCTTCTACTATCTACTATCCATCTACTATCTCCCATTTCTTTCCCCGTTTTCTATGTTCTTTCCATTTCTTATGGACACTAAACCATAATTCCCTTATAGACTAAAGACTGAAACATTATTCATTTATCTATTTATTGTTTATCTACTATACTTATTCATGTTTTCATCTCTATTATTTACTTATTTATTTATTCATTCATTTATTAATTCATTCTTCGCTGTGTCAAAGATCCAGTTTTCATTGAAGTCATGATTAGTTTAACGAATTCTTATCTTTAACCTCAGATGTTAACTATCTAATTAACTAAGTACCCAGACGTTAACTACCTAACTACCCAGGCGTTAACTACCTCACTACCCGGAGGTTAAGTATGAGCTACCCGTATGTTAACTACCTCGCTGCCTAACTACCCGGATGTTAACTACCTATTAGGACGAACGCTAACTACCTCACTACCTAACTACCCGGATGTTAACTACCTATCAGGACGAACGCTCACTGGCTAACTACCTGCCTACCCGGACGTTAACTACCTAACTACCTACCCGGACATTAACTACATAACATCCTAACTACCCGGAGATTAACTACATAACTACCCGGACGTTGCGGGACCTATGTCACGATCCTTCTATGAAAGGTGTCTCGTCTCTTAATCTCCTTCTCAAGGTCGACTTTCAAGGACTCGATCCGTCAGGTCGACCTAATCCTTCCCGATTCGACCTTTGACCGACAAAAAAAAAAAAAAAAAATTAATAATAATAATAATAATAATCATCGTCATCATCATCATCATCCCGAAACTGGGTCTCGACCAAACAACCCCCCTTTCAAGTCAGATGGTCGACCCCTAACTTGTCTACCAATCCCCTTAATAAAATATACAAAATCCCTACAACACTAAAGCAAGACTACAAGAGACCCCCGTTGACTTATAAGGAGAGAGATAAATATAAACGACATGAAACCACTCTTATACACAAGCTATCGTAACCTCTTTGTTGGTGTACAAATCACTTGGTATTTGATCCTTTTTACCCTTGACCCCTTTGGGAGGTCCCCCTCCCCCTCCCCCCACCCCCTCTGTTCAACGAAATAGCTTGGCGTCATCGGAAGTATAAATCTTTGGTATTTTATAGCCGTGAAGGGGTTCACAATGGGTTTCGATTCCATTTCATGGGATCCAATGCCATTCCAGGGAATCCGAACCTTTATCGAAACGTGTCCATATCTTTGAATTGTGTTGTGGTTTACAAATTCTATTCTGTTTAGTACCATACGATTTTATTCGTCTAAAGAGGAACGTCATCACAGTGACAGGTACTGCATTATATATTTTACTATCATTATATTATTATAATTATTACCATCATTATCATTATTTCTATTTTACCATTATTATTATTATTATCATAATTTTTAGTGTATCACTGTGGTAAAAACAAAGCAATCAAGACGAAGACAAAAAAGATGAACGAGACCAGAAGAATAACTAAGACAACGAAGATGAAACTCTAGTTTTGCCCTAAAGAGCAAAGGAGTTCTTCAGGGTGCTGGAATTTCCTCAAGGTGCTTGAATTTAATTTTTTAAACTTTATTTCCAGTACGGTAGCCAGAACCAATTCAAATAAAAAGAAACTATAAATCTGGCTTGGATTAAAAAAATAAATAAATAAATAAATAAAATTGCAAAGGAGTTCTTCAGAGTGCTGGAATTTCCTCAAGGTGCTTGAATTTCATTTTTTAAACTTTATTTCCAATACGGTAGCCAGAACCAATTCAAATAAAAATAAACTGCAAGTCTGGCTTGCATTCACAAAAAAGAAAAGCAAGAAACCCAAAATGGCAAAGGAGTTCTTCAGGGTCCTGGAATTTCCTCAAGGTGCTTGAATTTTTTTTTTTTTTTTTTCAACTTGATTTCCAGTAGCTACAACCCATTTTTCTCCCATTTGTTCGCAGCTGCAGCAACGACGGAATACAAAATATTGCCGGAAAAATGAGAGGGAATTTGGAAAGAATTATGGTATGATTGGTATACAAGATACTGTCAGGAAAAAAATGCAGGGCGGTTGTTCCAAATTATGAAAAGTCAACGAAAAAATTAGGCTTTTACACTTTTTAGCAGTGGTTTTCAATCCCTCCCCCCCCCCTTTTTTTTTTGCCATGTCCCACCTTTAAAATTCTGATGACCCCCCATGTGGTGATATACAATTCTTATTTGGAAAATAAAATCCCCTTCAGCTGTAAAAGCATAAAACATTGGTAACCCACTTCGAAAGAACAAGGCACCAATGAAAAAATTGAATATTTTTTTTACCCAGGCTTCCTCAGTTGCCCTCAATTGCCCACCCCCTTAAAAAATCATATTGCCCACCTGAAAAACCGAACTGCCCGCCCCACATTGAGAAGCACTGCGAGTGCTTCCTGAAGTCAAGAATAAACTTGGAAAGGTGTCAAGAGACCAAATTGGGGGGGAGGGGGGGCTCCCTCCTCCCCCAGTAGAGTTTCTGCTTTTTTAGCATCAAATATCGCTTTTCACGAACTGAAGATCAATCCAGAACGGCACAGAATTATTACGAGTAATAATTACGAGCCTATACATTTTTTTAACAGCTTGGTAAAATACATACATATACCAAGGCTTTTTCCCCCTTTCAAGGGAGGTAGCCAAAAAGGGAAAAGCATAAAAACACTCCCACCCATTTCATCCCTAAATACACTCCACACCCCTCCCACCCTCCCTCTCATCTGAGCACCTCCTGGATGACGGGTCATCCCTGCACCTTGCCCACCGCCCTGGGTCAGAAGCAGTGTCGCAAGACACAGCACATCCACAGCAAGGCCGCTTCATTTAAAATAGATTAATTAAAATACATTAATTAAATAAACGGAGACATAATGCCAACCGTAGAAATTTCATGTTCCTGATCTTTAAGACTAAACGCAAGAATTATTTTTGTTCCCTAAGTCCAAGAGCCTAATTCGAAAAAAATTAAATAAATCTAATTAATTTATATAAAAATTAGATAACAAATAAACTGGAATTAAAAGTACTATGAAATAGAATGAAATAAGTGAATAAATAACCCAATAAATAGATACACAATATAATAAACAAAAAAATAAGCTAATAAACAATTATAGAAATAAAATAATAAACTAATAACTCTGCAAGTAGGTAAACAACTAATCAATAAGAAAAATGAAAATAACAAATGGAATTCTAACCTCTAAACCAGGGTCTCTCATTAGGGGTGAAATTCACCCCCAGGGGGGAATTTTGGGTTTTCTGGGGGTGATTTGTTACCACAGTCAGTTTACGGGGTGAGGAAAGCAATTATAGGTTTTGGCCTAACTGGCCTGTCACCTGGGCTGGAATTATACTAATATGGGAAAAAATATATACTAATTTGGAAAAAATAAAAGGGCTTTTAGTAATATTTGCATATTTATTTAGAATGCACCTTTTGAAACAGGCAATCTTGGAAAGGAGGGAGGGAATGACATTCAGACAAATGGTGAAAGGGGTGAATGGGCCAAGTAAGGCTGTGAACCCTTGCTCTAAAGCATATTCATAAAAAAAAAACACTAAAACAACAAGTGGAATTTTAACCACTAAGGCATATCAATAAAAACCAATTAAAATAAGTGGATTTTTAACCTCTTAAAGCATGTAAATAAAAAACAACGAAAATAACGAGTGGAACTTTAACCTCTAGAGCATATCAATAAAACAAAATAAAATAAGTGAAATTTTAACCTCTAAAGCATATCCATAAAAACAACGAAAATAACAAGTGGAACTTTAAACTCTAAAACATATCAATAAAATAAAATAAAATAAGTGGAATTTTAACCTCTAAAGCATATTCATAAAAAACAACGAAGATAGCAAGTGGAATTTTAACCTCTAAAGCACATCAATAAAAAACAATTAAAATAACAAGTGGATTTTTGACCTCTAAAGCATATAAAAGACAACGAAAATAAATGGAATTTTAACCTCTAAAGCACATCAATAAAAACAATTAAAATAAGTGGAATTTTAACCTCGAAAGCATATAAAAGACAACGAAAACAAGTGGAATTTTAACCTCTAAAGTACATAAATAGAAACAATTAAAATAAATGGAATTTTAAGCTCTAAAGCATATCGTATCAATGTGGAACAGCATAGCACCAACCAATGATTGGTTGAGGTTTTAGCCAATCATAGCATTCAGTTCTGTAACGAAGGTGTTTAGTATTCACACATTCACACTGATACGCGATAACGATAAGTGCCGATAATGAACGAATTGAACTGAATAATGAACGAACCTGGTAGATTTCCCAAAACTTAGGCTCAGATTCCTTACATAGTTTAATCTATAAATCATTCATATTTTTATTTCTAAGTTATATAATTAATATCTTAATATCATTTGTTTAATTAATAATTTATATTTTAATTTCTAATTTTCAACTTACATATAATTCATATGATTTATCTTTTTTAATTCTTAATTCCTTGTTATAGTTTAACGGAATCCAATCAGTAACTCTTTTCTTAACGCCATTTTGTCTTTCTATGGGTTCTGAATTCCTTGTTCTTGCTTCACATCATCTATGATCCAGAAAGTTTCTGTACTTATGTCGACCTAATCGATGCCCTATCTCTTCTGTGCGTTGAGGTGTGAAGACAGAATAGTGAAGTAATGCACCCTCCCATGTGCCAATCCAATAATCGGGGAGGTTTTGTCAAGTTAGCGAGGGTAGCAAGCAGCCTAATCAAAGGATTACAAAGGATTACAAAGGCGGAGCATGCCGACAGGAGACCTTTTGGTCCATATCTAGGTCGGATGCGAAAAAAAAAAATTAATCAATAAAAACTATAATAATGTAAATAACAAATAAAATACATAAATAGATGCATAGGTATAGTTAAATAATAAACAAGCAGGTAAATAGTAAATAATAATAAATTGACATATAATAATAAATTAAAATCAAACAGACAAATGATAACAAAAATTAATAAATAAATAAATAATATAAAATAAATTATAATCCTCCACGAGGCCAGACGAAAGCGAGATGGCCATAACATTGACCGGGGAGGAACGGGGTAAGCTGCGCGAATATATAAGTTGTCATTCTCTTATTTGTGTACACTCTGAAGAAGTCCTAGCTGGACGAAACGTCAGTAATAAAACTTCAACGGATTCTTGGCGTTTAAATTCACCACCCAACCACTCACTTCTTCAGTGCGTGTTGATCATTCTTACAGCAGACTCCTACATATTTTTTTTCGAAGAATTCCCTAACAAAGACGTAGTATTCTACTCTAATGAGTAGATTATGGTGGAGGTAGATGAACGAGATAGCTGTAGATGGATGCCAAACTGAAACGTAGGATTAAAATACTTTATCTTTCCCATTCGTCTTTCTCTATCACCAACTTGTCTGACATTAATCCAGGAAATTCTCTTAAATGTTTTTTCTCTTCTTCGTTTTTTCTTCCCCCCCCCCCAACACTAGATCCACCACTGAAGATGGACCTATAAAGATTCAGTGACGTGTTTCAATAAATTTTTAATTGTACATAGATTTTTAACTGCAAAACACCAAACTAATCTTCAAGAATACATTGAAATCTATGAAGATAAAGACATGCGTTACCATGCGCTAAAGAGTTGCATTGATGCATTTCAATAAATTTGAAATTGTAAGATTCTTAACTACAAACTAAACGAATTTTCAAGAATACATTGAAATACTTTAAGACAACAATGACATACGCCATTGAGGATGAAAATATGGAGATTTAGTGACGTATTTCAATAAATTTGAAATTGTACACAAATTCTCAACTGCAGTCTTCAGGAGATAAAGACGCTAATTACGCGACGGACAGCATTTCCCTTTCAAAGGCTTCCAGATCCATCGGGAGATTAATCTCAAGACTCAACCGTGGGAATCAAAAGAGATAAGATAAAAAAAAAAAGAGGGGAAGGAAGAGACCGTACGCATGACCCATGTTGATCTTCACAAAAACCTGAAGAATCTACGCCGACTCGAATCCACATGAGCACTTCACACACACCTCCCTCGCTTCGTGACTTGTGACTGCTTTTTTTTGCAGTAAACCAAAGATTACCCCCCCGAGGTGGAAGGAACACAAAAAAAAACTCCCTCTCCGAACTCGGTAATCACAAAGGAACTGGTTGGTTAATATCCCTTCATGCCCAAAGGTAATGACAAAAGATTACGTTCGTCTCGATACTATCGTCTTTACCCTCCTTCGCTCGATCTTCTTATGTTCGTGGGATACGGGCACGTTACTGAACAATGAAACGACATCAACGTCAAGTGCGCTAAGACGCCAAGTCGATCTCATTCCACCAGAAGGTAGAGAAGGATAGGAATAGGAGAAATAGAAACTGGAGGACAGAGGAGGAACAGACCATCGTGGATAGTACCAGAGAAACATAAAATTAAATGAAATAGATTAAAATGGAACATTTCAAAATAGAACAAGATTGAATCAAATTAAACAAAGCAAAACATAAGACCAATGGTTGACAACAAAAACAAATTATGTGAGAGAGAGAGAAAAAGCACGGAAAGGGGCTAGACAAAAATTTGAGAGAAAATGGCGAAGGAGAGTAGAGACGGAATGTAAATAGACCGGATAATTGAAAAAAGAAATGATAAAGGATGCAAAAAATCGGAAAGACGAGTTCCCACGGAGAAAAAAAATATATATGAACGAGTGAAGGAGGGAGGGAGACATGGAGGGTGTAGGCTGGGATTGGAGGAAAGATGGAGGGGAATAGAGGGGAGAGGAGTGGAGGGAAAGGGAGGAAAGGAGAGAAGAGGGGAGGAGAGGAGAGGGGAGGAAAGGGGTGGGATATAATGGTAACAAACAGGAAAACTAAGACAACAAAATAAAAACGAAAAATAGAAAAATGGAAGAACGAGGAGTTGGGCAAAATCAAATTGAGGAACAGATGAACATAAGAAGGAAGGAGACTGCAAGAGACCATAAGGCCTACACTAGGCAGTTCCATGCCCATTACCACCTGTCATCCCCATCCATAAAGTTATCTAACCGTTTCTTAAAACAACCGATAGTTTCAACGCTCACTACATGGTTACTAAGTCTATTCCATTCGTTGACCACCCTATTACTAAACCTATTCTTGCCTATTTCCTTCTTGAATCTAAATTTGCCCAGTTTAAATCCATTATTGCGAGTCCTGCTCCCTGTTGTCTTAATATGATGAACTTGTTTGCGTCACCCTTGTTAAAGCCTTTGATCCACTTGAACACCTCTATTAGATCACCCCACACTCTGCGTCTTTCCAGAGTAAGTTAAGGTGGCTAAGCCTCCCTTCGTAAGGTAAATTTTCTGAGCCCATGTATGACTTTAGTCATTCTCCTTTAACATGTTCTCAATCTCGCTTTATCCCCAGGCATTCCAACCACAAAGGGCAAAGGTGGTGACTTTAGTCACGGTTCAGCGACCTGTGGTGTAAGCTCGCCATTTTCTAATGAATTTACGGACTTCGGAAATGATTTAAGACCAAGAAACAAGAAAGAAATGTGAGAACCAAAACAGGAAAAGTGTGACTGGGGCAAAATTAGGACATAAACGCAAGAGACAGAGACAGAGACAGTGAGACGGGCCGAGACAGAGACAGACAGACAAAGAGTGAGGCGGAGAAAGACAGACAGAGAGATTGACAGATAGACAAGAGACATATCCGTTCCTAGCTCAGGATTCGTTTCGAAATTCGAAGGTAACATTCAAAGCTAGTCTGGGGACAGACAGGCAGGAAGACATAAAGGCAAACAGACACTGATACCGACAGACATTGGCACAGACACACTGACACACACACACAGACAAACAGACAGACAGACAGGGGCGCTCACATACTCTAAGTCAAGCCTTGTTGTCCAAGATAATATATCATGAGTAGACAACAAGAATTCAGATAAAAAAGGAACATGGAAAAACAAACATTTAAATTCATGAGATCAATAAATTGATAAGAAAAAAAAACACACACACAGGGAATCAGATATACCGTATGAAGATATAGACATGAGTTAGTCAGGAGCCTACGCCATGAGACGCTGTGTAGCTGCGGCCGAAGCCGTCACCTTTGCCTTATTATGAGCTTTGAGGACTGTTTGGGCAGGTAGCAGTCACTGCTGGGAAACGGGGATGAGTGCGGGATTCGAACTCATGACCAGCTCGCTTTTGATTACGCCGCTGCTACAAGAGCTAGAAACTAAAATGGGGAGACAGAGACACAAAGACAGACAGACAGATAAAGAGAGAGAGAGAGAGAGAGAGAGAGAGAGAGAGAGAGAGAGAGAGAGAGAGAGAGAGGGGGGGGGGAGAAACACACAGAGACGGACAGACGGATAACCAGAGAGACAGGGAAACAAAGAGAGAGAGGCAGACAAAAAAGAGAAACAGATAAGGACATAGACAGAGAGTAACCGAGACTAAGGCAGAAACAGAGGGAGAGAGAGAGAGAGAGAGAGAGAGAGAGAGAGAGAGAGAGAGAGAGAGAGAGAGAGAGAGAGAGAGAGAGAGAGAGAGAGAGAGAGAGAGAGAGAGAGAGAGAGAGAGAGAGAGTGGCAGGCTAATTATACTCAAAGGGCGAAGATTCTGAGTTAAGGCGATTAGACGGTGAAAAAGATGACTTGGGTCTGGTCGTGTCCCATCACAGCCGCAGCAGCGGCCACCTCGGACAAAAAGACGTTTCCCACAAGCAGAGCGACCTCGCCGAGACCTGGACACACTAAGTCCCTTGGCAGCAAAGCTTGGCCACCTCTTTGCCTTTGCCTTTGCCTCCTCCTCCTCCTCCTCCTCCTCCTCCTCCTCCTCCTCCTCCACCTCCTCCTCTCTCCTCCTCCTCTCCCTCCTCCTCCTCCTCCTCCTCCTCCTCCTCCACAGAACTCTCAAGCATTTCCGCAACCTGTTTCGCATGAGTCCCTCGGTAGCTTACGAAGAGATCGCGTTAGTTGACCATCATCACCACATTCCTTCCCCCGTCCCTCCATACACGCAAGGACGTCGGATATGAGCCTGTCCCCTGAAGGAGGTCACCAAGCCCTTCGTCCTCAGCTTGTCCCAGGGGCGAAACGAAAGGTGAACAGCGAGAAGGACGCGTTTTACTAAGAACGTGCCTCCACTTAACTGTCAGTTGCCGACACCTGTAACTGTTCCTAGCTCGGACGTGGGGTGAGCAATTCTGAAGGACCGGAGCTTGCATATGCTTAAAGCTCTAATTATCGGCTGTGGGTCGGTCGGATGAAGGTAAGCGAGGTATAATGGCCTCTTGGTGAGGGTCGTTAGTGCCCCCAGTAATGACAAATGTTGATTACCTTTGGCTAATAGAGACATTTGGAAGTCTTCTTATCGCCAAGTCTATTTCTGCAGACCTAATCTCTCGCTGTTCTTTGAATACTTTATGAGGTCTTTGTACAAAAAGCTGGAATTGAATTTACGCATACATAAATAAATATGCGGACAGTTTACGCATAAATTAATATGTGAATATGAGTATCTACACTTGTTCATCTACCTGTGTACCTATCTACCTACTACCCACCTACCCATCTCTATTTTCGTTTGGCTTACCTATGTAGATTACACGAGCGCGCGCGCACACACACACACACGCACACGAATCCCGCCCAGGGCTGAAATACTTTCAGTATCGCTGCGCTGCGAGCCGTTACTCTAACAGTCGTGGGCGGGGAGTTGGGTGTGTATGTGCGTGCAAGGTCGCAGCATTACCCATAGATCGGTCATATATGAGCTCTTCCGGGAGGGAAATAGATGTCGATCAAGAGTCCAACACGTGATCCAAGACCATAGTTGTGAATCACACACACACACATATTGTATGACAAGTGTGACAAAGAAATACCAAGTTACGAGTATGACATGTCCCACGTCTCCCCGAATTATGGAATGTTGGACCCTGTTCACACTAGCGGTTTGAACCGCGCGGAAACCACGGCGTTACCGAATTGTCAAGGAAAAAACTGCGCGGTTATGTGTGAACGTTTCCACTGCCTTACTCTGTAAATGAATCGCCGTGGTTCAAACTGCGGCGGTATCGCACAGATAAGGAAACCTGCGCGGTTGTGTGTAAACGCCTACATTCATTTCCATTGTAAACAAACCGCAGCGGTTGAAAACGCTAGTGTGAACAGGGTCTTACGCATGACGGTATGAAACGTCATGTGACGTGATATGCTAGTGTGAGATGTGACGTCACGACACGATATAATGCAGCGTGATATATGCATGCGCATCACAAAAACACATCACTTGATGTAGTCTGGTATAACGTGACGTGACGTAAGGTTGGCGTCACGTGGCGTTACGTGAATTCATGTCACGTGATTATGTGGTTAAATGGAGTTTTGATTCGGTGGAGCGTAATGTGGAAGGATGGGTGGATTGCATGTGGAGAGCATCACACTGGGCTTCCACTTGCTTCACCAGCGTCGACCGACTGTTGAGAGTTCGTTAGAATAAAAACGACTTCGGTTACATTATTTGAATTTTCAAATTTCCAAATCTCCAAATTAGCTTTCCGTCTTATATAGCAAACCTGAATGATGAACTAAGAGATTCTAAACCTAGACGAATGTTGGACACACAGTTGAAATGTTCCTAAGTCTAGATTTCTATGGGCGAAGTCATATACTAGCTATTCAAATGGAGGTTGGAGGTAGGATGTCGGAGGAAAAATAGCCCAGTGTGATAACCCATTGAGAGGTGAAGGTACGGTTACAAAACGTGGACGACACTGAAACGAGACGAAATAGTGTTATCTTAAAGTTTGACGACTTTCTTCATGAATTTTGTACCATCTTGTGTCAGATTAATCTAATAAAGCGATAAACAAGAGTTGAAGAGGATAAGATTAATATAATAATGAGATAAACAAGAGTTGAAGAAGTTAAATAAGCTTCAATGAATATTGTTCCCAGTGGAGGAATTTTAATATTTTTTGTTGTTGATACTAACACGTTGTAAGGATCTGTAACGCAAGAGTATCTGATGGCTGTTTGTCTTTACAAGTTAATACTTGGAGTGGCCAATCCAAACAAGCTTATCCTGAGGTACAGGCCAATATGCGTAGCTTATCTTTACAAAGGATTACAAAGGCGGAGCATGCCGACAGGAGACCTTTTGGTCCATATCAAGGTCGGATGCGAAAAAAAAAATTATGATAAAAAAAAAATTAAATAAAAACTATAATAAAGTAAATAATAATAAACAAAATAAATACACAGGTATAGTTAAATAATAAACAAACAGGTAAATAGTTGTAAATATCTAGACAAGGGTGCTTTGGGGTTCCTGGTTACAACCCCAAACCTCTATCAACACCGTCCACGAAATAGTACAACAACAACAAAAAACACTCAACATTGAACCACCAACAGAAAGAGGTCACTGCGACCAACAGAAATGTAAATACCATGGGCATGGAATAAGAAAGGTGGATGGCGATATGAGAACTTGGAATTATTAAACAGTTACAGTGGCTGCCAGGAGTATGTAGGGGGGGGGGAACATGGCGCAAGAGGGCAAAAGCTCCCCCAAGACGAGATTTTCAAGGTTGCAAAATGAATTCTGGAATGACATTGACAAAGGCCGGACATCCCCTCCTCCCTCCCACCCACCCCCTCCTCCTCTTGCCCCCAATAGACCAATCATTCTAAGTATGCAAATAGGATAGCGTCACAAACACGTGTCCAAAGACCTTTGGTAAACCCAGAGTACATCGCTCAAGAAGTCCGTATCAAGGCATTTCTTCTTGGAAATAATTATGGATGAAATCCAAGTCAAATATGCAATGGTTTAGTTCAGAAATGTTATCTTAACGTTAAGCCAAATTTCTACTAACTCAAATTGTTCCTTTTAGTCCTCAATTTAAATGGAAAAATATCTACAGATTCTCAAAATTTTGACAGTGGGGGAAGGGAAGGGAAGGGAAGGGAAGGGAAGGGAAGGGAACGAAGGGGAGGGGAGGGAAGATGAGGGGGAAGAACAGGGGAGGGAAGAAGAGCGGGAAGGATGAAGTGGGGGAGACGAGGGGTGGGGAGGGGAGAAGAGGGGAGAGGGAGATAGGGAGAAGAGGGGAGAGGGAGATAGGGAGAAGAGGGGAGAGGGAG
>NC_134816.1:23510158-23571875 GCF_046742065.1 Oratosquilla oratoria | reverse complement strand
AGAGGGAGAGGAGGGAGAGGGGAGAAGAGGGAGGGGGGAGAAGAGGGAGGGGGGAGAAGAGGGAGGGGGGAGAGAGGAGGGAGGGGGGAGAGAAGAGGGAGAGAGGGAGCGGGGGAGAGGAGGGAGCGGGGGAGAGGAGGGAGCGGGGGAGAGGAGAGAGAGAGGGGGAGAGGGGAGAAGAGGGAGAAGGGGGAGAGAAGAGGGAGAGGGGGGCGAAGAGGGAGGAGGGGAGAAGAGGGATAGGGGGAAGAAGAGGGGAGAGGGAGAAGGGGAGACGGGGAGAAGAGGGAGAGGGGAGAGGAGAGACGAGGGAGAGGGGAGAGGAGAGACGAGGGAGAGGGGAGAGGAGGGAGAGGGGGAGATGAGGGAGAGGGGGGAGATGAGGGGGGGGGAGATGAGGGAGAGGGGAGATGAGAGAGAGGGGAGATGAGGGAGAGGGGAGGAGATGAGGGAGAGGGGGAGATGAGGGGAGGGAAGATGAGGGGAGAGGGGAGAAAAGGGGAGAGGGGGAGAAAAGGGGGGGGGGAAGAGGGGGAAGGGGGAAGGAGGGTGAGGGGAGAAAGAGGGGGAGGGGAGAAGAGGGGAGGGGGAAGCGAGGGGGAGGGGGGAAGAGGGGGAGGGAGAGGGAGGGAGGGGAGAAGAGGAGGGGAAGAAGGGGAGGGAGGGGAGAAAAGTGGGAGGGGAGAAGAGGGGGAGGGGAGAAAATGGGAAAGGGAGATGAGGGGGAAGAAGAGGGGGAGCGAAGAAGAGGGAGAGGGGGAGAAGAGGGGGGAGAAGAGGGGGGAGAAGAGGGGAGAAGAGGGGGTAGAGGGGGAGAAGAGGGGGGGGGTAGAGGGGGGAGAAGAGGGGTGAGGGGGAGAAGAGGGGGTAGGGGGGAGAAGAGGGGGGTAGAGGGGAGAAGAGGGGGGGAAGAAGAGGGGGAGAAGAGGGGGTAGAGGAGGAGAAGAGGGGGTAGAGGGGGTAGGGGGAAGAGGGGGTAGAGGGGAAGAGGTAGAGGGGAAGAGGGGGTAGAGGGGAAGAGGGGGTAGAGGGGAAGAGGGGGAAGGGAGGAGGAGAGGAGGGGAGGAAGAAGGGAGGGAGAGAGAAGAGGGAGTAGAGGGGAAGAGGGGGAAGGGAGGGAAGGAGAGGAGGGAAGAGGGGAAGGGGGAGAGAGGGGGAATGGAGGGGAGAAGGGGGGAGGAAGGAAGGGGAGGGGCGGGGAGGGGGATGGGAGGAGAGAGTAAGGGGAGGGGAGGGGAGAGAAGAGGGAAGGGAAGAAGGGGGAGAAGAGAGGTAAGAAGAGCAGAGGGAAGAAAGGGGGGAAGGTAAGGGAGGGGGAAGGGGAGAAGAGGGGGAAGGGGAGAAGAGGGGGAAGGGTAGAAGAATAGAAGGGTAGGGGGAGAAGAGGGGGAAGGGGAGGAGAGAGGGGAAGAGGGGAGGAGGGGGGAAGGGGAGGAGAGGGGGGAAGGGGAGGAGAGGGGGGAAGGGGAGGAGAGGGGGGAAGGGGAGGAGAGGGGGGAAGGGGAGGAGAGGGGGGAAGGGGAGGAGAGGGGGGAAGGGGAGGAGAGGGGGAAGGGGAGGAGAGGGGGAAGGGGAGGAGAGGGGGAAGGGGAGGGAGTGGGGAGGGGAGAAGAGGGGGAGGGGAGAAGAGGGGGAGGGAGAAGAGGGGGAGGGGAGAAGAGGGGGAGGGGAGAAGAGGGAGAGGGGGAGAAGAGGCGGGGAGGAGGGGGAGGAAGAGGGGGAAGGGGGGGGGGGGGAGAGGGGGGGGAGAAAGGAGAGAAGGGGAGAAGAGAGGTAAGAAGAGCAGAGGGAAGAAGGGGAGAAGGGGAGAAGAGGGGGAAGGGGAGAAGAGGGGAAGGGGAGAGAGAAGGGGGGGAAGGGGGGATGAAGAGGGGAGGAAGGGGGAGAGAGAGGGGGAAGGAAAGAAGGTAGGGGAGGGGGAGAAGGGGGGGAAGGGGAGAAGAGGGGGTAGGGAGAGAGCGGGGGGTAGGGGGAGAAGAGGGGGAGAGGAGATAGAAGAGGGGGAGGGGAGAAGAGGGGAAGAGGGGGAAGGAAGAGGGGAGGAAGGGGGAGAAAGAGGGGGGGCGGGGGAGGAGAAGAGGGGAAGGGGGAGGAAAAGGGGAAGGGGAGGAGGAGGGGAGGGGAGAAGAGGAGGAGGGGAGGGGAGAAGAGGGGGAGGGGAGGGAAGGGGGAAGGGTGAGGGGACTAGAGGAAGAGGGGGAGAAGAGGGGAAGGGGGAGAAGAGGGGGGAGGGGAGGAGGAAGAGGGGGAGGGGGAACGAGGGGGAGGGGGAGAAGAGGGGGAGGAAGGAGGAGAAGAGGGGAGGGGAGAAGAAAGAAGGAGGGGGGAGAGGGGAGAAGAGGAGGGGAGGGGAGGAAGAAGAGGGGGAGGGGAGAAGAGGGGGAGGGAGAAGAGGGGGAGGAGGAAAGAGGGAGGGGAGGGGAAGAGGGGAAAAGGGGAAGAGGGGAAGGGGAGAAGGGGGAGGGGAGAAGAGGGGGAGGGGAGAAGAGGGGGAGGGGGAGGGGAGGGAGGGAGAAGAGGGGAGGGGGGAGAAGAGGTGGGACGGGGGAGAGGGGAGGAAGAGGGGGAGGGGAGAATAGGGGGAGGGGGGGAGAGGGGAGGGGAATGGGGGGAGGGGAGAAGTGGGGGGGGGGAAGGGAGGGAGGGGGAGGGGGGAGAGGGGAGAGGGGTGGAAGAGAAGGGGGGAGGGAGGAGGAGAGGGGGGGGGGGGGAGGGGTGGGGAGGGGGAGGGAAAGGGGAGGGGATAAGAGGGACGGAGGAAAAGGGGGAAGGGGTGAAAAGAGGGGTAGGGGAGGGGAGGGAGAATAGAGGAGGGGGGAGGTGGAAGGGGAGGGAGAAAAGGGGGAGGGGGGAGGGGAGGGGAGAAGAGGGGTTGGGAGGGGAGAGGTGGGGGGGGGAGGGGGAAGATGGGGGAGGGGGGAAGAGGAGGGGGAGGAAGGGGGGGGGGGGGAAGAGGGGGAGGGGAAAAAGGGGGAGGGGGAGGGAGGGGGGAGGGGGGGGAGGGGAGGGGGGGGGTGGGGGGGAGAAGAGGGGGAGGGGAGGAGGGGAGGGGGGGGGGGGAGGGGGGAGGGGAGGGGGAGGGGGAGAGGGGGGGGGAGGGGGGGGGAGGGGGGAGGGGAAAGGGGGGGAGGGGAGGGGGGGGGGGAGGGGGGGAGGGAGGGGGGGGGAGGAAGGGGGGGGGGGAGAGAGGAGGGGGAGGGGGAGGGGGAGAAGAGGGGAGGGGGGAAGAGGGGGAGGGGAGAAGAGGGGGAGGGGGGCAAGGGGGAGGGAAGGAAGAGGGGGAGGGAAGGGGGAGGGGAGGAGGGGGAGGGGGGAGGGGGAGGGGGGAGGGAGGGGGAAGAAGAGGGGGAGGGGAGGGGGGAAGGGGAAGAGGTGGGGGGGGAGAAGAGGGGGAGGAGGGGGGGAGGGGAGGGAGGGGGAGGGAGGGTGGAGGGGAGGGGAGGGGGGAGGGGGAAGAGAGGGGGAGGGGAGAAGAGGGGGAAGGAGAGAAGAGGGGGGGGGGAGAAGAGGGGGGAAGGGAGAAGAGGGGTAGGGAGAAGAGGGGAGGGGAAAAGAGGGGAGGGGAAAAGAGGGGAGGGGAGAAGAGGGGGAGGGGAGAAAAGGGGGAGGGGAGAAAAGAGGGGAGAGAAAAGGGGGAGGGGAGAAAAGAGGGGAGGGGAGAAAAGGGGGAGGGGAGAAAAGGGGGAGGGGAGAAAAGGGGGAGGGGAGAAAAGGTGGAGGGGAGAAGAAAGAGGGGGAGGGGAGAAAAGAGGGGAAGGGGAAGAAGACGAGATGTGAAGGGGAGAAGGGGAGGAGGAGGAGGAGAAGGGGAAGGAGGGGAGAAGGGTGAGGGGGAGGAAGAGGGGGAGGAAGAGGGGGAGGGGAGAAGAGGGGAGAAGAGTGGGAGGAGGAGAAGAAAAGGAGAGGGAGATGAGGGGAAGAGAAAGAAGGGGAATGGGAGACGAGGGTTAGTGTGTGAAGATGGGGAAGGGATAAAGAGGGGAAGAGAGGGGAAGAGAGGGGAAGAGTGAGAAGAGGGAGAACAGATGGGGAAAAGAAGAGAAGAGGGAGAAGGGGGGGAAGCGGGTGAGAAAATGTGGAGACGGGGAGATGAAAAAAAGAGGATGGGAAGGAAGGGGGAGAGGAAGGAAGGGGGAGAGGAAGGAAGGGGGAGAGGGAGGAAGTGGGAGGGGAAGGAAGGGGAGAGGGGAAGGAAGGGGAAGGAAGGGGAGGGAGGGGAGGGGGAGGGGAGGGAAGGAGAGGGGGAGAAGGGAGGGGAGGGAAGGGAAGGAGAAGAGGGAGGAGAAGGAAGGGGAGGGGAGGTGGAGGGGAAAGAAGGGGAGGGAAAGGAAGTGGGAGGGAAAGGGGAGGGGAAGGAAAAGGGAAGGGGGAGGGAAAGGGGAGGGAAAGGGGAGGGAAAGGGGAGGTGAAGGGAAGGGGAAGGAAGAGGGGGAAGGAAGAGGGTGAAGGAAGGGGAGGGGAGGGAAGGGGGAGGAGAGGGAAGGGGGAGGAGAGGGAAGGGGGAGGGGAAGGAAGGAGGAGGGGAAGGAAGGAGGAGGGGAAGGAAGGAGGAGGGGAAGGAAGGAGGAGGGGAAGGAAGGAGGAGGGGAAGGAAGGAGGAGGGGAAGGAAGGAGGAGGGGAAAGAAGGAGGAGGGGAAAGAAGGAGGAGGGGAAGGAAGGAGGAGGGGAAGGAAGGAGGAAGGGAAGGAGACGAGAGGAAAAGGACAAGTGGGGGAATTTGTCAAGAAGAGAGGGGGATGAGGAAGGAGAGAAGAAGAGAGAGGAAGGGGAAAATAGACTGTAGAAAACAGGAGAGGCCTGAGGGGGGAAGGGGGGTAGGGGAAGTGTAAGGGGGGGGGGAGTGGAAGGGGCGAGGGAGTGCGGGAGGGGAGGGAAGGAGAAAGATGGTAAGGGGGAGGGGAAGGAAGGGGAGGGGGAGAGGAAGGAAAAGGTTGGAATGGGGAGTGGCGATGAGGTGGCTGAAAGGTGGGGAGGGTAGAGGAAAGGGAGGCGAGGGGGGAGGGGGGGAGGGGAAGAGGAAAAAGTAAGTTGGTGGAGATGGGGAGGATGGGGAGGGAAGGGGAGAGGCTGAAAATGGAGGATATGAAGAATAGGTAATTAAATGAAGAACCATAAGGAGAAGCCTAAATTCATAAACACTTCCATACCAACATTATCCAACTCACAACGGACAATATCAACATCAATTCTCGATTTCTGTCAATAAATATTTATCACGTAAGTCGCCGTCAAAGTTGACCATGTTTTCCAGGTCCACTGTTGTCAACATCACCAGAACTGTGAGTAATAAATTAACCATAAGGCCTAATGTAGGCATTATTTTGCAGTCCCCTACATTTTTTTAAGTTGACATCATTCATACTTACATACCGATTAATTTCATCCACGTTCTGCATTCTACTGGATACGCCAAGAACATAGAAATAGGTTGAAACAGACAAGAAAAACTGGCATGCGCTCGGGACGACGCTTTGTGTTGCTCTAATTCTGCTTTATTGTGTAGAATAGGAAACAACTAAGCAAAACTCTTAAAACGACTTCGCGTGGTACAGAGAGCAAGTATCCAAATTTCAAACTTTCATAACACAAGCTTTTCGTTTTGTGGCTTATTTATTATTTTATTATTTTTGTTTTTTGTCTGTCATTAATTTGCACCCCTGTGCATTTCAACGCCGACAGATATTATGCATGAAGCGGAACGACCGTTCAGGTAGCGCGCATGCGCACATCTTTTTGTTTACAAAGTCCGAGAAGTATTTACCGTAACTGCAATTTACAGTTAACATATTTTTCCCTCGCCCAGGCCACGTCACACCATTTTCAATTTCGTTGAAATTTCTTGTATGGTTCAAACGTTGGTCGGGGGGAGCTACTTCCTGCTTTTGAATTGTCAATCACGATATATATGCCAAGCTCTGAATCACAGGTTTCGGGAGTAGGATACTGCGACACAAGGACAGAGGAAAGTGCACTTATGTGATGCTGCTGATGCGTTTCTTACTGTGTGTTGTGTATACCAACGCTTCTATCGTGCACACATCTGTATACATGTGCGAATGCATGTACAGTATACGTACTAGCGGTGTCTCCCACCTACGTGTGTGTGTGTGTGTGTAAGGATGTGCACCCATGCATGCGTATCTGGATCAACAGTCCATTATTACAAACTCCAGCCTACTCACTCTTCTTGCATCACATCAACACACTACAACTTCCCGCATGCTCTGGAGCGACCGGGACTCAAGCTATGCGGCCTCGGAAGTGAGAATGGTTTCCTTTACCCACCCCAACTCACCACCCGCACTCACCGAGGACCCAACGCTGAGGTGAGACAGGTGGGCAATGGGAGGGCGAAGCGTGATTGCTTGCTGTGTTTAAAACCACGCCTTGTCCCCCTTACAGACACACACATATTGTGTGTGTGTTAAGCAAACACGGTATGATTATATCTCAAGGGTATACCCCAGATGAAATGGCGACTATCACATCAGTCGATGTACCAACAACGCTTTTTTTTACTTACAAGGAAATCTATGGAGCTCATGGCTGCACTGATGCGTTCAGCAGCATATGGCATTTGGGAATGCGTATTTCGCATTCTTACGTAAACATAACCGCTAACACAAACCCGCAAACGAAGATCAGTTCCACAATCGCGACGTTTTATATTTGCGGAAGAACACAGATCTGAACACCAATAACGTTTCATGACACCTTGTTGAACTGTTATTGTTATTAGGGTTGTTGCAGTTCGGTCTTAATGTTCCTCTGCAGGACCGGACCCCTGAGGAACGATACGGCCTTTGTAACTCACCAAGGTGGCTCAAACCGGTTTGGTAAGGTTTCATGTGTGGTGAGAAAAGCTTGTGAAGTTTTTGGGGATGTTGGAATGACCGTGGTTGTGAATGAAATTTAGAATAATTTTAATCAGCTCGATGATACTGATTAGATGTATTTGTCGACTGTAGTTTAATGACGTTTCTATTCTTTTTACGCAGTCGATGTAATATTATACTAACATAATAGAAAGGAAATAAGAGTAGGGACTCAATCACATAAATAAATTACTCCCATTTGTTCCGTTTCTCCATTCCTTTTTTTTTCATTCATTGTATTCATATATTTTACATAAATACACACACACACAAACAAACAAACAAGATGCAATCATTAATTTACATCAACCACCCGTTAGACCTACAAGCCAGCCCCGCCCCACCCAATCGATTCCGCGTACGAAAGTAGGCCCACCACGCTGAAAAACAATGGGCTCCCATCTACCGCATTCAAGAAACTGTCTGGCCTATGCATGCCCTTAGCGTTTCCACGAATCAAGAGCAAAAATATAATGAAACAATGAACAACAAAAGGACAAAGAATCACAGACGTAGGGAGGAGGAGGGGAGTGGATTAAGGAGAGGGGAAAAGTAAGATGAGAACGGAGAGTAAAGGGAGGAAAGGGGAATAGATAGTGGAAGATAACTGAAAAAAGATGGTAAAAGAAAGGTAATACATACATCGTATATAAAGAAAGGTGCATGATCAACTAACGCTACGCGTTCATACATAAATTATTTATTTCCATGGAAGATAGTGAGCGTAGCTGTTTTCCCGCCAAAAACACCTTGCCTGCATGGCGACCCAGACGCCGCCATGCAACCCAGACAACAAAAGCGAAGATTGGATCAAATCAAAACCGTTTCGGGGTGTGTGAAATGAACTGGACTGGGGCTATTCTACGAAAAACAAGAGCAGGCACATGTCTGCCAGATTAGCCGATGGGGGTAAAAACAACGCCATAAATTAAATGTTGGATTCGGACCGACTGTGACTTGTGGTCGAGGGTGGGGCCACTGCGCGTGTACGTGCATGCATGTGTGCGTTTGTGTGTGTTTGTGTGCGTAAGCGCATGCATGTGTGCGTTTGTGTGCGTAAGTGCATGCGTGTGTAGCGAATGTGTGTGTGTGTGTTTTGATTATATACGAACCACATTTGACTGAAATATTCCGTAGTATCTCGCTTACCAAACTCATTTTCCATTTCCTTTAGTGTACTCTGAGCGAGCATAACTTCCAATGGCGATTTATCCACCGATATATTTGGGATGCTGTTTTTTCTTGACATCTATTTTCCCTCTTTTTTTCTCGTAACATGCCCATCCTTAACACTTATTTCGCGCTGTTTACAATATCATCAAATTACAACCTCTGCTTGCTCGGAAGACATTTGATGATAGATTATTTTTCAGTTTCATTGGGGGCTCCTTACACAGCATCATAATTGTTTAATGTTCCTTACTGAGATTTATCAGAAGTTTAAAAGTGATATAATAAGTCATATAACAAGACAACATCCGAAATAAGCATTTTTCAATACATAATAATCTGGGTG
The DNA here is from genome assembly GCF_046742065.1 of Oratosquilla oratoria. Lineage (NCBI taxonomy): Eukaryota > Metazoa > Arthropoda > Malacostraca > Stomatopoda > Squillidae > Oratosquilla > Oratosquilla oratoria. Next base: position 23,563,483 of record NC_134816.1, on the reverse strand, counting down.
TGTGCGTGTATTCACCTCACTCGGATCTGCTGCAGCCTCTTTTCGAGACAGCCAGTCAACCATCCTACGGCAGTGAGCTTAGAGCTCATTATTAGCAGATCTCTGGGTAGGTCTGAGACCACTCACACTCCACACACCGGGAATGCAAGGTCACAACTCCTTGACTAACGTCCCGTACCTACTCGCTGCTAGGTGAACAGGGGCTACACGTGAAAGGTGACAAACCCAACTTGTCTCCGCCCGGCCGGGGAATCGTGTGTGTGCGTGTGTGTGTGTGTATGTGATTCACCACCATGGTCTTGGATCACGTGTCAGACTCGTGATCGACAACTATTTCCCTCCTGGAAGAGAGCTCAGAGCTCAAATATGACTGATCTATGGGTAATATTGTGACCTTACACGCGCGCGCACACACACACACACACACACACACACACATACACACCTCCCCGCCCATGAGAGTTGGAGTAACGACTCGCAGTGCAGTGATACTGAAATTATTTCAGCCCTAGGCGGGATTCGAATCCGGACCGCCGTAGAGGCGGCCGCGGCGCTACTACTGCACCATGTGAGTCGTGTGTGTGTGTGTATTTACCTAGTTGTACCTAGTTGTATTTTACGGGACGAGAGCTATGCTCGTAGTGACCCGTTTTCGTATCTCTCCGCATCCAGTTTATTCTTAAAATCGTGTATAGTTTTGGCATGCACTGTTTCTCCGTCCAGTTTGTTCCAGACATCAATCACTCTATGGGAAGCTATTCTTTTCCAGGTCTCTTCTATAAGTGTCCTCCTTTAGTGTGTGTGTGTGTGTGTGTGTGTGTGTGTGTGTGTGTGTGTGTGTGTGTGTGTGTGTGTGTGTGTGTGTGCGTATTATCGTACACAAGTCTGACCGTGCACGTCGCTGAGCAAAAACGTCACACTTTGATTAATGACGTCATCTCAAAGGGTGCCGGTGGGGGGTGGAGATGGAGTAGGAAGTACGGGCGGGGATGGGGGGGAGAGATGGGGAGAATATATGTGTGGAATGATGGGGAGGAAAAGGATGGCACACACACAGACTCTAACCTAACTTAACCTCACCTAACCTAACCTAACTTAACCTCACCTAACCTAACCTAACTTAACCTAACCTAGCCTAAACCTAACCTAGCCTAAACCTAACCTAGCCTAAACCTAACCTAGCCTAACCTAACGTAACCAACGTTCAAGGTGAAAAGAATGTTAAAGGGTAAATGAGACGGGAAAAGGTGACCAGATTTAGGATAATTATGCTAAATTTGTCATATTTTCCTTGGAAATAATACTATATAAAAACAGTATAACATAATCCGTATTAAGAGGAACAAAAGATTTATCATTATTTTTTGTCAATCTAGTATAATTTTAGTTGATGTCTAGCATATTCCCGCTTGAGGAATCTGGTCACCCTGTCCATAAGAGAACAATGGTGGAAAGGCGACAGTCGGAGGCAAAGAAAAAGAAAACGTCGATAGAGTTGATGATGTCATAGGTTCTTTAAACAATAACATCCTTATCTCCACATCAAGAACCGAATTTAGCTGACATCATCTGCCCAGCATCTAAACTGTGTCGGGGTTTATAAAGGAAATATGCAAGAAGTGGTTTACCAACAATGGTTAACGAATGGAATAGACTCAGTAATCACGTAGTGAGTGCTGAAACAATGAGTTGTATTAAGAAAAGATGAGATAGCCTTATGAATAGGGATGACAGATGGTAATGGACAAGGAACTCCCTAGTGTAGGTCATACGGTCTCTTGCAGTCTCCTAAATCTTTATTTTCTTTGGTTGTCTTAAAAGAAGATTAGATAAATTTATGGATAAGGGTGGTAGATAGTACGGGACAAGGAACTGCCTAGTGTAGGCCTTATGGTCTCATCCAGTCTCCTCGGTTCTTATGTCCTTATGATCTTTAGTCGTCTTAGAGAAGGACGGCAGGTGGTAAGGGACAAGGAACTGCCTAGTGTAGGCCTTAGGGTTTCTTGGAGGCTCTTTCATTCTTATGTTAGCAGTGTCAAGGGTCTCATTTTCCAACTTGTATCACTTTGAAAACTCGTTCTGTTGAATCTAGTTTTTAGAACATCATTCAAATATTAACACCTTCCTCATTTCTGCGGGAATAATGAAATACCAGGATAATCTAATTGCAGTTTAGTAATAATAATGAGTGATAGTAATAACAGATTATAGTTTATAATAATCAACAATAATAATTAATAATAATGATAATGACGATAATAATAATTAACAATAATGAATTATAATAACAGCAATAATAATCACAATCAATTAATTAACGATCACGGTCATAAACGAGCAATTATGTACACAGTGCCGGAAATAAAACAAAACAGAATAAATGTAACTTAAGTCTTATTTATTTAAAGGATTCTAAAGAATGCATCTTAACACGTTTTCATTGATGTAGAGAACGAGAATGAGGCGATTGCGTAGTTCGCATAGTGATAACGATATCTTTATTATCGTTTTCGTTTTATCGTTATTATTATTATTATCATTATTGATTATTATTATTATTATTATTATAATTATCATCATTATTATCAATTATTACTATTACTAGTTATTGCTATTACTATTATTAATACTACTATTATCAATATTATTATTATCACTATTACTATTATTTTTTTCTTTTTACATAATGTTCATTTTTGTCAAACTAATAGGAAGGAACCCATATATTGACAGGACTGCATACACGGAAGGGTGCCTCTCCCCCAAACGAGGGGGGAAGGGGGGGCCACGGGGCCTTGGGAAAGTGGTGGGGGGGGAGGGGAGGAAGGTAGGAGATTGGTATGACATTCCACTTAAGGTCCCTCTATTGCGTTGCTACGATGAGAAGCTGAGGACCGTTTTCTGTTGATCATTTTTCGGTGAAATCCCGCGACGACATCATTGGTCGATGTGATCCCCCCCACCCCTCTACCCTCCACCCCCGCCCCCTCTTCTCAATACCCAAACAAATCGGGACGGCCTTGAGAGGGATGTGTACACATGTACACATACGCGTACACACACACACACACACACACAAGATGTACCATCTTATGCGAGCACCCAGGGCAAAGGTGACAGTTTCGGCTGTGAGTGTTCTAAGCAGTTCCTCATGGTGCCTTTTCTTATGATTATTTTTTTTTTTCTAGTTTGATTCTGTTCTGTTATAGTGGTCGATGGCGCAGTGGTAGTATTCGCGGCCGCCACTACGGCGATCCGGGTTCTACTCCCGCCCAAGCCTGAAATAATTTCAGTATCGCTGCGCTGTGGATTGTTACTCCAACCTTCGTGGGCGGGAAGTTGTGTGTGTGTGTGTGTGTGTGTGTGTGTGTGTGTGTGTGTGTGTGTGTGTGTGTGTGTGTGTGTGTGTGTGTGTGTGTGTGTGTGTGTGTATGTAAGGTCACAGCATTACCCATAGATCGGTCATATATGAACTCTAAGCTCTTCCGGGAGGGAAATAGCTGTCGATCACGAGTCCAACACGTGATTCAAGACAATGGAGAATCACACACGGTTCGACAGTACAGTGGTACCGCTCTCGACCATTAAATCAGCTGAAAAAGCCGGGTCTCCAACTCTGGTGGGCAAGGAGTTGTGTGTGTGTGTGCGCGCGCGTGTAAGGTCGCAGCATTACCCATAGATCAGGCCACATACGAGCTCTGTGCTCTCATTCGGGAAGGTAATTATTGTCGATCACGAGTCCAACACGTAATCAAAGACCGTGGTGAATCACACGCACACACACCGACTTGCTGGTTGAGTAGTTATGGTCTCCCTGACAAAATAGAAATCTCGGTCACCCATGGCATGCATTAGTGGTATAGTCGGAAAAATACTGATATTATTATTATTTATTTATCATTATTATTATTATTATTAATTATTATTATTATTACTATTATTATCGTTATTATTATTATTATCATTATTATATATTAATTCATCTACATATTCATTTACTTATCTATGTACTAATATATACATATTCATATGTTTACCTACCTACTTATGGCAAATTTCATTACAATTGTTTATAACAAAACGCGTTAAATAGCAAACGTTGTGGTCGCGAAATTGTAAACGGTTTTTTGTAGATTCTGTGAGGACGCTTTGACCTCCTCATTACCGAGTGTCGCACTTCTCCATCCGATTACCCTATTCACTTCCGTGGCACCCTCAAAAGCGTCAAACCCAAAATAGTTATTTCTGAATTAAACACTTAAATTACGAAATATTTTTCATTTATTAAAATATTTTGAATTAATTAATTTGGACGTTGATTAACTCAGCGTTGTTGCTTGTATATCAATACGATTATGAGAGAAAAGGGAACTTTGAAGACTACAAATCAGTGGCTGATCAAATTCCACAAAAATCACACCTTGAACTTAGATATATGTTCAGCAAAGCAGCAATGATAATTATAATAATAATAATGGTAATTATATTAACAATATAATGATAATAACAATAATGAAAATTATAATAACAATGCCAATAATAATATAATAATAATAACAATGACAATAACAATTATGATAATAATAATAATAATAATAATAATAATAATAATAAAATAATATAACGATAATAACAATAATGAAATTTATAACAAAAATATAATGATAATAACAACAATATTAACAGCAATAACAATAACATCAATAATACTAATAATGACAGTAACAACAATAATACTAATAATGACAATAACAACAATTATAATAATAACAATAATGATATTCGACAATGTCAAGGGTGTTATTTGGTGGGACTCGTATATAAAGGGTGACATTGTGCCCCCCCCCGGCTTTACACCCCCATGGGACACTAACCCCCCCCCCCAACCCCCGCCCTCACCGGGTTGCATATCCCATTACCTCCGCCCGTAACTACTAGTTCGTGCGCTGCAAGAAGTCCGTTCCCTCTTATTTCCCGACTATGTGGTATTCAACTATTTTTTATTCTGCATACAACAAAGGAAGTTGTATAGTACAACGAGTATATGTATTTTTTAGGATTATAATAAGGTTTTAAATAAATTCTAAGAGACGTGGCAACAGCGCTTTTTCTATGCCATGTTGCCACGCCGAAGTCATAGATGAGCCAGGTGGGAGAAGGTATAGATAATTGTTGGTATAATCCTAAGTTATACTCCTTGTACTATACATTTTCCTTTACTATATATGTATATATATATATATATATATATATATATATATATGTATATATATATATTGATAAGTATTTTAGACAAAATATTTGGATGATGGAGAACATAAACACAGGGGAAGGCTCGGAACCCTAAACACTCTAACGTTTCGTTCGCGTAGAACTTCTTCAGAGAGTGTATGTAGAACTGCAATTGAAGTTTATGTACTAAATCTAATTACCTTTTCGGACACTTGGGAATGGTCGTTTTTCTGGCGTGTTTTAGAATTAAAATACTAGTTTGTTTAGCTAAATTGATAAACCCTCCTCGATGATTCGATGAATCATTAGTTGAAATATATGCTGATTTAACAATTCTTCTAGTGAATTTATCAAAACCTTTATGTAGCACTTCAGCTTCTCTCCAGTTTGGTAAATGATCGAATTTTTCCGCATGAACTACTAAAGAATTAGATGTCCTATGTGCTTTTATGTCGTTTTTATGTTCGTAAATTCTTTTTTCTAATCCTCTTGACGATTCGCCAAAATAAGCCATTGAGCAACTATTGCACGGGATTTTGTATACGACGCTATTTTAGGAATTGGTTCTCTTTTCGGAAGTCTTTATTAAATCACCTATCCTCTTGTTAGTTATTTTAGCTATGTTTATACCTGATTTTGTTAAATATTTGTCTATTATTAGTGACGTTTCTGAGCCAGGTACTGATATGAAATTGGTATTATTTTTATCATTTCTCTCTATCTCTCAATTTCGGTGCGTTTACTTTTAATGGTGACGAACATGAACAACATAGAGGTCTCGCTATGGGTAGTCCTTTAAGTGCAGTGATGGCCTCTCTATATATGGAATTATTAGAAAAAGAAAACTTTATCAGAATCAATGGTAGGGGATCACACTGGTTTAGATATGTAGACGACGTCCTCGCAATCATCCCCGAAAACACCAATGTAAATAATAAAGTGAGAATGCTTAACGCGGTCAACAGCGATATTCAGTTCACCGTAGAAGAGGAACAAAACGGACAATTGCCCTTCCCAGATACGTTAATACGACGAGTGGGAAAACCTGTAACTTTCTCAGTATACAGAAAAGAAAGAAACAAAGAAGATTTAGTACATTACTTCTCCGCACATGATGATAGGACAAAGAGTGGTATAGTAATAGGATTTTTTCTCAGGGCACTACGAATCTGTAGTAATGAATACCTAGAAGGCGAATTTGATTACATTATGAAAACCTTTGACAAACTTGGATATCCAGAGGGAATGTTGAAAAGAACAAAAAGAAAAGCAATAAATATTTACAATCGCGGAAAGAGAGAAATGATAAAAATAATACCAATTTCATATCAGTACCTGGCTCAGAAACGTCACCAATAATAGACAAATATTTAACAAAATCAGGTATAAACATAGCTAAAATAACTAACAAGAGGATAGGTGATTTAATAAAGACTTCCGAAAAGAGAACCAATTCCGAAAACAGCGTCGTATACAAAATCCCGTGCAATAGTTGCTCAATGGCTTATTTTGGCGAATCGTCAAGAGGATTAGAAAAAAGAATTTACGAACATAAAAACGACATAAAAGCACATAGGACATCTAATTCTTTAGTAGTTCATGCAGAAAAATTCGATCATTTACCAAACTGGAGAGAAGCTGAAGTGCTACATAAAGGTTTTGGTAAATTCACTAGAAGAATTGTTGAATCAGCATATATTTCAACTAATAATTCATCGAATCATCGAGGAGGGTTTATCAATTTAGCAAAACAAACTAGTATTTTAATTCTAAAACACGCCAGAAAAACGACCATTCCCAAGTGTCCGAAAAGGTAATTAGATTTAGTACATAAACTTCAATTGCAGTTCTACATACACTCTCTGAAGAAGTTCTACGCGAACGAAACGTTATGCCACGTCCACACGGTCGAGCACTGTCCGCCGGGCACGAGGGCTTGGCTCGACAACGGGCAATTTCAGCGGGCAAACCATCAAACTGTCCGTTCCCGGCGCCATTTGCGGGCAGTGGATGGAGGGCTGACATCGCTGCCAAACGCGCGAGGTGAGGTGCGAGCAAAGTTAGCAAACCCGCTCAGTACAGAATTCAGAATACAGACCGAAGTTAACCTACCACCATGTCCGCACCTAGTACTAGTGTGTACTGGTCTCGTGTTATTGGTGCTATGCTTTTTCTCATATTTGTCGCTTGCCTTTGTATATATGGTTCCACTTTCGAAAGGAGAACAGAAAAGCTGCTTATGCTCATTCTCATGTAATTGCAAAACAATTATTCATTTTCATCCTGCAATTCACGTAGGATTGTCACTGAGCTTCCCATTAAATCACGTCTTTGTAACCACCCCCGGCATCAGACATGTCTCCGTGATTTCTTGTTTTTCTTGTAAAGTGCTACCTTTTTTCCAAGTATGGCGGGAACCATGGTTATCGTACCGCACTGAACCACTCCCACTGAACCTCTGCTTGCGGCCAACTAACCTCCAACCACCATCGTCTGCCGTGTGGACACTTCGCGGGCAGAGTCTGCGGACTTTGCCCGGTAAGGGCAAAGTCTGCCAGGCACAGCTCGACCGTGTGGACGCGGCATTAGAGTGTTTAGGGTTCCGAGCCTTCCCCAGTGTTTATGCTCTCCATCATCCAAATATATATATATATATGTGTATGCCTATATATTTTTACATATATATATTTATCTATATATATATATATATGTGTGTGTGTGTGTGTGTGTGTGTGTGTGTGTATCTTGATGGCGCACTCGGTTAAGTCACTATCGGTTCTCATGCGCTAGCGGAGGTTCGAGTCCTTGGCTGTACCACGTTTCAGTTTCTGCATGTTGACCTCGAGTTTCTCGATGTCGATGGTTTAGAAGTAAAGTTAATTGTGGTTGATAATGTATGTATATATATATATATATATATATATATATATATATATATATATATATATATATATATATATACTGGATCTCGGCGTAATTATCAGTAACGATCTCAAATCATCTAAGCAGTGTATTTCAGCCTCTGAGAAAGCAAATAAGATTCTAGGACTGATTGCGCGATCTTTTGGCTTAAAAAGTCCATCACTCATTAACAAGCTATATATATCGTTAGTTCGTCCACATTTGGAATATGCTGTTTCCGTATGATCACCGAATCTCATTAAAGATATTGACAGATTGGAGAAAGTACAACGGCGAGCCACAAAACTGATTCCAAATATCAAAAATAACTCGTACGAAAATCGACTAAAACATATGAATCTGTTTCCCTTAAAAAATCGTAGACTCGGAGGTGACTTGATACAGGTCTTTAAAACTCTAAAGGGAATTGACAACATCAATAGTGACAAAATTTTCACACTGAATGAGAATCAGACAAGAAACAATGGTCTCCAAATGTCAGGAAATAGATTTCATTTGGATGTGGGTAGAAACAACTTCGCCAACTGTGTAGTTAATGAATGGAATAAACTTCCTGCAGAGGCAGTGCAATGTAGTTTAGTTCGGATCTTTAAAAATCATTTAGATAAACACCTAAGCAAGATGCTGTAAAGACTATAGTTTATTTTATATTATTTGTTTATTTTGTTATAATTTGTCTGTTTATTATTATTTGCTTGAATCTCATTTATTATTAGTTATATGTGAATTTATTATTATTTACTATTTACCTGCTTGTTTATTATCTAAGTCTACTTATGTATTTATTTATGTATTTTATTTATTATTCACATTATTATAGTTTTATTCATTCATTTATCTATCATTATTATGATTTTTTCGCATCCGACCTAGATATGGACCAAAAGGTCTCCTGTCGGCATGCTCCGCCTTTGCAATCTTTTGTAATATATATATATATATATATATATATATATATATATATATATATATATATATATATATATATATGTATATATAAACAGTACATGGAAAATAAGACATATGTACCATGATTGGGCAGAACGGCTGTGGCTAATGACGTATATCACATCCTGAACGGACTACTTAGGGCGAACACACACACACACATTTTTTTTTTTTTTTTTTTTTGGGGGGGGGACTGTTTTGTTCATTTACGTAGAATCGCTCGCCCCCCCCTCTCACCCTCACCCTACGGCACTGAGGTGGCTGACGTCCATTTGCATAATTGCTTAAGTGGTCACCTTGTTTGGATAAACACGATTTACCTCTCAAGGGATCATAAACATGATTTAGGTTATCATCGTCGTCGTCGTCATCAATCATTATTACCATCATCATCAAAAACACCATCACCATCATCACTACATAGGAGGCACTGCCTGCATATTTCATGTAGTTAATGTTTTAATGATTTCTGTGACTCCAATGGAACAGAAGCACTAGGCAAAATTCTATGATTGGAGATTAATTTTCGCTCGAAAATTAATGCTCTGCTAACTTTCTACGCCTATGTGACACCATCTCCTTTACCAAGGGGTTATCACACCGGGCTAGTTTCCCTCCGACTTCCTACCTCCAACCTCCATCTGAATAACTGAACTAGACTTCGCTTAAAGAAATCTAGATATATTTAAGAACATTTCAAATGTATGTCTAACATTCTTATAGGTTCACAATCTCTTAGATCATCGTTCAGCTTTGCTATATACGACGGAAAGATAAAGTGTTTAAGATTTGACAAATAAATTGTTGTAACCGAAGTCGTTTGAATTCAAACGAACTCAACTGTCGGCGCTGGTGAAGTTCGTGGAAGCTCAGTGTGATAACCGCGTAACATAACGTCTCTAAGGATAGAAATGATGAATATTATTAAAAAAAAAAAAAAAGTTAATTGATTAACAAAACATCATCACTATTCTTATCATCATTACTCTCCAACCCCTACCACCATCATAATCACCATTCTTTCATCTCAACAAAATCGCCACAGTCTGTTGTTCGACAGAACATAATACCCCCTTCAAAGTAATGTAGACCTTCGTACGAATGTATATTACCTCTTGATTGCACAATCGGTTAAACTCACTAACACTTGTCACGTGCTAGCTTAGGTTCGAGTCCTTGGCTGTACCACGTTTCAATTTCTGTACGTTGGCCTCCTCGAGTCTCAATGTTGATGGCTTAGAATTAAAGTGTATTGTGGTTGATTATATATATATATATATATATATATATATATATATATATATATATATATAAATATATAAATATATATATATATATAATACACACACCCGGTAAACTCGTTCAGAATTAACATAGATTTCCGGCATTGATATTCATCAGAATATATCACAGGTTAGTTGCGACACGTTATTGTTTTATATTCTATTTTATCAATTTATTAATTATTAGCATTATTTATTTATTTATTTATTTATCTATTAATCTATTTATATTGTGTATAAAATCTACGACTTAAGTGCGCGTACGCAAACACAAGATTTGGGCGGGAACAATCTAGATGCCGCCATGATGAACCTAAGCAGCCCGCCAAGGGGGTCACGTGAACCCTGAGAAGAAAAATTACTGCGCCTTCACATTTGCTCATGAAAGTCACCCACGAACGAGGAAGGATATAATAGTAATCACAGAGAACTGTTGTTTCGAAGCTGGGCGAGATGACAGCAGGGATAAGGTCAGACCAAGGCCAAAATGAGGTCTTCTAAAAGGACAAGGGTTGTTTTGATCCAGACGCGGAACCCCCCCGTGAGGCTAGCGGTAAAGATAGAAGGAACTACAATGTGCATTTTGCTGAGGAACATTTACCAACAATAGGAATGAAGCAGTACGGGTATAAAACAATAAAAAATAATAAAAGAAGATAAAATAAAACAAGACAATATAGGCTATTCGGAGCTAAAACAATAACGATTGTAATCAAACAAAATTGAACAATCAAATGTAATAAAGTAAAATATAACAAATTAAATACACATAAATAAACTATCTACATAAATAATTAAACAAATATTGAAATCAATAAAGAAAAAACGAATTAACAAATGAAATAGAAAATGAACAAATAAATAAAAATTGTGATAAATAAAAATGAAAATAAATGAAAATAAGTAAAATAGAAATAAGGAAAACAAATAAAAACTAAATGAAGTAATTTTCATTAGAAAAAATAAACGAATAAAATTCATTACAAAAAATAAAAAATAATAAGACACAATAGAAATTACAATAATGAATGAATGACACAAAATGATAAACAAGTAAATATATTAGATACAAATGAGCAAGGATAGGAACCTACCGCAGGAGGCCGTGAATTGATTCAGTCGAAGCAGTCGCTTTTGCCCTGTACGCTGGACTGCTGGGGCTGGTATCAGTCATTGCGGGATTCGAACCCACAACCAAGCAAATGCGAGACAGGCACGCTTCCGAATACACCAATAAACAAATATAACTACAATAAACTAGTAAACAAGCTAAATACAAATGAGTAAATTACAATGTAAATAAAAAAATATATAAATAATTTACTAACGCTCAATCTCCAGGCCTGGACGTCCCACACTACAAACACATAAATAAGCGACTTAAAACGTCTACCTTTTAATTTATCCTGTTTCTAATTCATCTGGTTGTCTTCGACATTTTTTTTTATTCGCGCGAAAAAACAAAGAAAACTGGTTTAGCTGTCGATAATTCAACCATGAGACAGGTAGTACTGAGTTGCATGAATCCAGTAGGACAATTTTTTATGTATGACCAGTATGAATTACTCATCAGGAATTTTATCGAATCAATTGTAGAACCCCACCTAAAATAAATAAATAAATGCTTGAGTATTGCCTGTCATGGCTCCTAGCCTATGTTAGCTGGGTTAGATATTCTACAGACGATCAGTGGGGAGGGGGGGGGCAGTCTAGAATTGAGTATAGTTGGAGTGGAGTTTCTAGAGTTGACCGGTGTGCGTGGAGGACGAAATCTACAAATTATCTATTGTATTTCTATTTTCATATTCTTATATGACAGTTTTCCTTCACATATCGTACTTTAAAACTTTTAATTGCAAGAACATCGTACTGTATACAACAGATGCAACAGTGAACAGCCATGCCTTATTTTCACTTTGTTTTCCTATTTTGAAAGTGCCGATGCTATAAGTCGACTATTTCGTGGTCAGATAAATTAAACTCGGGTTTACCCTCGATCTCTTGACAAACTATTGCCAAACCTACGTGAATTACGTCACATCCTGGAAATGGTGAGAAATGCTATTTGTACTTCCCATCAAAATGCCGCATTTGAACTACTCTTTGAAGACAAGTTCTGAAGTTATTCATGAGAATGATTGCACATGATTAAAAGTAAAATAAAAATATTTATGGCCCTCTTTTCAACGAGGAAAAAAATTGAGCGATGGACTTCTAAAACCAATGATATTTAACCGTTTTCTTTATCCCTTCACATAAAGAAAATTGTTAGCTAAGGTACAACTATAACTTTTATCTTCCAGAAATAACGACTATACGTTCGTTAAGACCTATTGTATAATCATGTGTATCCTATAATGTTTGAGAAAAAAGATACAAAGATATTTAAACACGCCCATTTAACATTAGATTTAGGACTATCAATAGAACTATGCATACATAAACATGGAATCAAGTCATCAACGAAGTGAATTATGATTAGTTATTAGAGTTCATTCTCTATCCTTGTACTGGGAACTAATTGAATAAGTTTTATGCATTTAGTATTCTATGGACTTAAGTGACCCCTATGGACCAGAGACACGCAACACAGGTTTTAGACAACAGAAGGAAACTCCAGTTACAGTCGACAAATAATTAAAACCACACTCAAATATGTCTCCACAGTTTGGACCTTGGTCCCTGACAATCACAAAAACAAAGATTACAAACTATACAAAATAAAGCATTGAGAATTATAATAATAATCACTAAAACCATCCCAATAGGGCACATGTACTCTGAAAACAAAATTCTCATCATAGGATATCACATGATAATGATGGGCATACAGATCTGCACTAAAACAGTGTTGGAAAAAAATCTAGTACACTACAGAAACATATACAACCTACCACTAGTACCACAGAATACATCCACATAAAAACACATTCATATCCAGATCACAAAACAAAATCTTCAAAACAGATCACCCAACTCAATATTCTCCTCTCCCATCCTTTAGCCCTACAGAAAAATCCTTCTGAAGAAAAACAGACACCATACCAGCATGTTTGTAAGTAGAACACCATTCACCTCTCTGACAGTTCCAACACAAAATAGACAAGGCCATAGAATCAAACTGCTCTAGATACAATTACTACACAGAAGACACTGAATACCTCATCTTACACTGCCCTGCATTAATTATCACCAAATAGAATATCTTTTCCTTGAGCGATATATGGGCCCATCTAGTGGCAGCTGCCATTTACTTGGGAGCTGTGGATTTCCTTCACGAGACCTGGGATTGCTTGCTAGGCCAACTGGTTTTTTATTATTTCTGTTGTGGTGGTTTTTATTTATTTATTAATGTTCTTTTTTTTTTTTGAGAGGGGTATGCTGTTATGTATAAGTGTTACAAGTTCTCCATTGTGTTGAGTGTTGTCTTCCTTAGCTGTTGCATATTCAACGGATGTGAAAGTGTAATGTGGATTGTAATGTTAGTTTAGTTTCCTGTATAAGTGCATTGTGTATAATGAGTTCATGAAAGAGCAAAAGTAGTTCTGTGCATCTGTTTATGATAATGTTGCACATTTGTAATATGTTTAATGTCTTTTGTTGTTGTGAACTTGATGGCTGCAGGTCCAATTTTTTGTGTAATGGTTTGTGTTGGCGAGTGTGATGCATGCGAGGTAGACCAACATGTAGCACATGTTGCACTTTATAGATATGTGTAAGAAATTTATTGGTTCCATGGAGCATGGGTTGGCTTCTGCCTCCTGCTGTGGAAATATAGGAGGGTAGGCACTGGAGTACTGACCTCCTTACAGGAAAAAAAGGAGGGAATGAAAGCAGCCAAGTACAGTACTACCTCTCATTAACGGACTAAAAGGGGGGTAACGGTGTCCGTTGATGTGAATAATCTGTTGATTTGGAGTGGTTTTTGGGTGGCATAGTGATTGCACAGCACTAAACAACAGCACCAAAAAACACCGCAAACACAGCTAATCAACGTCCGTTAATGAGAGGTCAATCTGTTCAGTCCAAAGGAAAAGAGTGATAAAGAGTCCAGGCACCAACCCCCTGGTCCTACATCTCCATATGGAAGTGGGGACAGGGTTTTGAGTGTCCAAGTATGTCTATTCCCTGCTGGTCAATGTATCTCCTTATGATGACTCTCCACAACAGTGACCACTGGACTGGGTGATTGATTGATCTCATTATTGACAGTTCTATTGACACTGACAACTAATGTGTGTGTACAGCATGACTCCTCTATATCCCTAGCAGTTGGGAAAAAAAAAAAAAATTCTCCCACATATCCACAAGGAGCTAAGATGGGAGGGAGGACAGAGTGGTGGATGGGAGTGGTTATGTGCCTTTTGATTTGGCTACCTCCATTATAAGGAAAGAAATCAATATATAAAGATATATATACAGTAGTACCTCTCATTAACGGACTAAAAGGGGGGGTAACAGTGTCCATTGATGTGAACAATCCATTGATTTGGAGTGGTTTTTGGGTGGCATAGTGATTGCACAGGATTAAACAACAGCACCAAAAACACAGCTAATTAACATCCATTAATGAGAGGTAGTACTGTATACTTCCCCCCGCCCCCATCACTTTGGCATTATCTACAAAATGAGCCAAGTTAGCACGAGAGGAACATCCCCATCTATTCACTCCCATTAAAATCATCCATTTCATTCCTTCCTGTTTAACCCCTTCAATACAGGCCAAAATCTCGTGGGCAGCATTAGCTGCCAGACGTGCGATGTTGCGTCATAATACTCGCATTATAAAAAATAAAGTTACCACTGTATTGCTCGTTCTCTTTCACCCGTGAATTTTGATAACCATAGAAAATATGATGAAGCCAGTTTACAGAGTATGGGGGTCACGCAGGTACAACTACAATATATATAATCAAGACGCCGACATCGGCATCCTCGCATACCCACTTGCTCCTCATGACGTCATCGTATCAAAGGAGTTAAAATCATGTTTACATTGCATCCTGCTACATTCCTTGTAATACTGCCAGTTTATCTCCAGGGCACCTCTCTCATGCAGAGTTGATACATCTCCGATTTTTCATTCTATATATTATTTGCACTTTTACAGTCATTTTTTCCACAACTACAGTAGGTAGACATTTTGTTTTGGGTGGAAGTCAAACAAAAGATAAAACTGATTTTTCTTGTCTCAGAAAGGTCACAAAGTATCACAGTTCTCAGAATAAGTTCTACAAAACAAAAAATGAAATTAATTCACAATCACTGACAGAGTATACAAGCAAGACCAGCTTAAGTACCTCATATTGAACAATTTCTATTACACTAAGTTGGGACCAACAACTGGTGCCTGCCAGTCATGATCCTACAAGATAGATACCAGGAATTACTTCCCTATTATCAACACCTCAGTGAGAAAGAACAGTACCAAGGGGGTGGTATTGTTCCTAGAATATTTTCCCTATTACTATCACATTAGGAGAGCTGAAACTAGTAAACGCTCCCTTCCCACTCCTGTTTGCTAGCGACACTGACCTATGCTAACACAACACAAAACTACCCAAATCTTATCCCAGAGAGTTCAATGGAAAGCCCCAAAGACTGATGGTGGCTACTGTGGTGCTACAGCCTTCCATTTCATGAAACCTGAGGCAACAGTTATCATACGTTTAACCACTTCAGTACAAGTCAAATTCTAGTGCACAGGATCGGCTGCCATATACATGATGCATCACGCACTCCCCGCATTATAAAATATAAAGTCACTGCCTTATTATCAATTCACAGAATCCGGGGGGTACCTCAGGATAAAAAAAAAAAAAAAAAAATATATATATATATATATATATATATAGGCATTGACTCTGGCATCCTCGCATACCCACTCATGCCTAATGACACCTACATCATACCAAAGTGGTTAACACTGGGCCCAATGTTATCATCATCACTTCACTAAAAAAATGACTATTGAGATAATGTCCTTTTGGATTCCTTAACATGTTCATCAAACTCAAACCCATATATCAAGGAAACTGTATCATGACATACCTAAAACACATCATCACTAACATTCTGAAATTCATTCCACAATTGGAAGGAAGGAAGGAAGGAAGGAAGGAAGGGGAGAGACAAAAAAAAAAAAAAAAAAAAAAAAAAAAAAAAAAAAAAAAAAAAAAAAAAAAAAAAAAAAAAAAAAAAAAAAAAAAAAAAAACTTTCCTCTTTCTCGTCCAGTCTTTAGTTAGGGACCTTAGACCCTAACTACAAATTAGTTAGACAATTTTTTCCCCCTTTTTTTATGTTTGGATTCTAATTTCCATTTATAGAACTACTACATTGCTTTTTATTTTTCACTACCCCTCCTTTCTGCTCTCCTTAATCTTTCCATTCCCACTCTGAGTCAGGGAAAACTTCATCTTCCAACTTCAAGTATACAAATGATGGCTCATATCCAGTCCATACGGCTCATATACAGTATTTAAATTTCAAATATTTTAAGTACATAGGGATATACAACTTCAAAAGAGCAGCTATGCATACATATATACACAAGAAAAAATACTGGCTTTGGGTGCTACCTTCATACCTGCAACTGAATAACAAAGCAGATGAGTGTTATAAACGGCATTCAACTACGCTTCAGTTATTGTGAGTCACAAGTTCATGTATAGTTGACAATTTCATAAACAATCTTTCCTATCTATACACATACATGCAATACTACATGCTTACAAATTTCAATTCATTTAAATCAACAAGGTTCTTCATTAATCACCCCCCCCCAGAAAAACGTTGACAACACAAAATATTGGCAAGATTAACATTACCTGAAATTCATTAAAAGCACAAATACTCTGCCTTACATGATAAAACCAACCAACACTGTCAGTCAATGAAAGTACTGTAATTCATAATGACACATATTGGTAGGTCTAGGAGGAGACACAAGTCTGATCTTCTGTAAGGTCAGTCTGTCAGTCAGTCAGTCAGTCCATTGCCATCTCTTGCAGACAACAAACACCCCTTAGGTAACTTTCAGCAACCTCCAGACAGGACCATACATCACTCAGGGAAGAAATACTCTAATTGTTATGAAGGTAAGACAGATGAGTGGAAAAGGTGGTAGAGAAACGCGGGTTAGATCGAGAACACTACATTCCTGACGTTTCGACTAAAAGTCTTCTTCAGTGACAGACAACATGTGTGTATAGTATAGTGTACACACACGTTGTCTGTCACTCTGAAGAAGACTGTACACACACTCTGTCTGTCACTCTGAAGAAGACTTGTAGTCGAACGTCAGGAATATAGTGTTCTCGCTCTACCCCGCATTTCTCTACCACCTTTTCCACTCATATACTCTAATGTTACAATCCTAAGCTCTCCTTTGGAGAGATTATAATAAACCTCATAAGTTCAATACTTTGTCTTCTCCGACACCTACTAATACTGTCATTCTATACAGGAACAAAAATTAAGAAATTATGTAAAAAGGATGTTTAAAACTACTGCCTTCTATATAATAGTATGCACTTGAAATATGTTGTAAGCACAACCGATGATTACCTAGACCATGTGAAAGATTTAAGTAATGGTTCATGATCACAAGTCCAGCCTGTGATCCAAGACGATGGTGAACCAGCCAAAACACTGCATATTTTAAAAATAACTTCTATTCTTGTACAACTCAACTATGTAAACACATTACACATTACATGACAATAATTTGACTACAATTAATCTGGGTGACACTCATTCTGGACTATGAAATTGTTGCTAAATGTATAAGATGGAACATTATGATATCTATATGGTGGTAACTGAAGTTCTATTTTGGTCACAAGTTACTTTCACAGCCTTTAACATGATTTAGTTACTTTATACTGGGGTCATCAGTACTATTTTCTAAACTTCATTACCACACCTGATACATGAAACTTCTTTGCTAAAGGCAAACACTACAAGTACCTGAAGTTCATTCTATAGAACTTGTACTTCATCTATGCACACCTGCCAAACTTATAATGTACTTTTTATACATACATATACCAAGGCTTTTTCCCCCTTACAAATGGACCAAGGAATCACTTTCCTAGCAACTTTCACATTGTACAACAAGTACAATTTTCAAATAGCATCGACATATGATACAACAATGTATAAAACTATAAGCACTTCTAGCATCATATCAGAACAAACACCATTTGGCGTGTTCATCAAAATAGAATAAATCACATTCTCCTGTATGTGAATTCCCGTGTATTTATGAAACTGACATCTCCCACTTATGAAGAGGGTGGCCAAGTTAAAGCAAACACCATACCCTTCACCCATCCAAAACCACACCTGATGTCCTCCTTCATTTATTCTTTGTAGAAGAATCATTCCTGTCCCCCACCCACTGCTCTGATCGGAGGTAATGCAGGATCCAAAAGCCAAAGTTGGCTAGCCACCATTGTTTCATTACATGGCAACCCACCCCTTCATCTCACCACAAAATTACAAAGCAATCTCATTGGGGTGTATCATTTCCTTATCCATTTTAAACCATTCTCCATTTGTACCTACCTTTTCCCTTTCTTCCCTACTCAACAGACATTCCTCTTCCATCCCATGCCCCTTTCACCCCATCCATCCACCTCACTCCGAGTATACCCATTTATGTTGCCTTCCACATTTTGGCTAGTCTTTCTTCACTTATTCTCTCCATATGCCCAAACCATCCCAACATTGGGGTAGTTTTAATGTATTCTGTTGTCATTGTTATATTTTGTAGCCTATCAATGATTTGCTGATAGTTGTTGTTGTCGTTCCCTAGACTGTCTGTCCGAGCAGTCCCGTCTCCCCAAGGAATGCCATAGCCGAAACTGGGTTTTCCCACAAATCCTTTATAGAGCGTATGTTGTGTTGTTTGCGTGCATGATTGTGTATAATGCTGATAGTTGGGAACCATGCTATGGAAGCATAGTCAAGTGTGTTTATCAAGGACAGTTTATAAACTGATTAGTTACCTTCTAATGACCAAAGCTTATGCTTGCTATTGATCTCATTAATATTGATTTTGTTGTTGTTGATTTTCACTATCAGGTCTATGATTATCAAAAGTGAGGCCCGAGATATATATATATTTTTTCCAATGGGAGATTTGGTTATTCAATTTAACAACTGGAAGTTTGTTTCCTTTACTGTTATCAAGTGCAAGTAATTGTGCTGATTTCTAAGGCAAGGCCTCCATTCTGTTTTATAAACCATTGTTCAAGTTTGTCTCGCTGTGGAAGTCTAATCATACAAGTGAAACAAAATATCATCCAGCGAGCTTAACCCTTCAATTTATTGACATTCTTCTACCTACTGGTTGATGATTTTACACAAATAAGGAGAAGACCAAAGGGCAATTTATACAAACCCTTTTCAGTCCAGAATAATTTCAACTAATTTATATGATTTGGTGGGGGTAGAGGAATAATCCTTCATTATTCACAAAATATCAATATGGGAGCAGTAATAGTATTGGATGGACATTGGGTGGGTGTTTATTTGGCTAGACCACCACCACCCCTTATAAGAGAAACATATTTTTGTTATGTAATGTATTACACTAAAATTTACAAAATACCCCAAGGTATTCAACTCAATACATTATCTTTCACCTCCAGTACCGCAAGGCAGAGCTACTCGAATAAGCAGATAACCTTTTGAGTAAACATTAACATATACAAACTCGTTAACTGTATTATCTGTTACAGCGTTCATTGGTACTTTGCGAGACTTCTTGTCCCTGAATGTAACAAATATCCATAATTAAAAGCTAGGGCATTATAAACACTTCAACATCAAAATAAGTAACATATACAAATATATGAAATACCTTGGTGTAGAACTATCTAGAATTAGCGGAGAGCGTAAACTCTCCTGAATTTATTCTGTTATCCTTTTTAGGGGCAACAGTCAAGATGTACTGAACTCCGTCTTCACCAACAACAACTTGTGGTAATGTTTCACTAACCACCATCTGCGGCAAACTATCATCCACCATCACCTGTGACATGGGCTCGCCAACCACCACCTGCGGTATTGTCATCAAGGCAGAATCTAAAACATTGTCCTTCCTATTCACACTGTGCCCATTCACTTGAACCTTTGTTTCGTTGCAATTCAACGCTCTGTTTGTCAAGTCAACCATATCTGTATCTATATCTTTTGAATTTAAAAGATTTGTACAGGTTTCATCTTTGTTCGTCTCACTTTCGTTCATGCAATTTGCTGAACCGTTCTTTGCGGCACACGGACTCCCACCATAAGTGCCGAGGTTAGCAGCATGCAAACCACTTATTCCAAAGCAACTGGTATTTACACTATTCATGTTGATGATTTCATGGTTACTCATACTCTTAGGTTCCGCTGCTGAGATATGAGAGGTCGGTACTTGTAGGGACGATGTTTCAAAATTACCGAGTTTAATGATGATGTGAGAACTAGCAGCTTCCTGATTTGCCTCTTTGTTAGCTTCACTTACAATGTGAACTTGTTCCTCTCCGTAGATATTTGGTGCTTTCAGGTCACCCACTGCAGCAATACCTTTTGTTCTGTTAACAGCCTCGATGCCGTTGGACTGAGAAACTACCACCACAGAGGGTGACTTGTCTTCAATCGTAATCTCTTCCATAAGTTTCATATTCTTGTCATTTGCATGTGGAAAATCCATCACATCAGATTTATCAATTAAGGTAATTTTCTCTTTCCTGTTACCTTTTTTCACTCCAATCCCATGTGGGATGACCATAACATTAGATTTCCCATTCACAGAACTCGATTTACTGTTGCCTAACTCCTTTACGCCAGCAGGTCGGGAGAAGGGTATAAGATGTGACTTGTCAACCACAGTGATCTCTTCGATAAGGTTCATTTCGTCAACCTTAGAGTCTTTAGGAAGATCGACTGTGGTTGATTTCTTGACCTTATTTCTGGATTTAGTTCCATTTAAAGCCCTCTGAGGTGTCAAAGCTGGAGGTTCATCATCTTCAACATGTACTGCATGTACAGGAACCTCATTTCCATTGTGAGCACTGGTATGTTTCCTGAGTACTTCTGAAGGGTTCGTTGTAGTAAAAGAACAGTCCTAAATGAAAGAAACACTGGTTAAAGACATAAATAAATACACTCACCCCTTTTAAATATCTAATCTTTTGAACAAAATGACTCCAATATATAGAATTTGATCCACCAACGGATCTTTTGTTTTATGCACCTGCTGAGGTCTTGTGTGACTATGACCTTGACAAACAAAATAAGTCTGTTTCTTAAAACTGCCAAGTTTTCCAACATATCACAGTAATACAGAAAGAGTTCCACACTAATACAATACAGACAATTGTCCAACATTTCTTCACAGAAAAATCTAGAAAAAGGCTTTTGGACCAACATGGGGCTGTAGGTTTCTAGTTTGTGAAACTTGAAGCTATCTATATACCAAGGTTTTTTTTTTTCCCCTTACCTGGGAGGTAGCCAAAATCAAAAGGCATACACCTACTCCCATCCACCACCCATTCCTCCCTCTAATCTTAGCTCCTCATGAATGACGGGTCATCCCTGTATCCCGCCCATTGCCAAGGGTCAGAAGCAATGCAGCAAGACACAGCACACCCACAGCAAGGCCACTTCACTGTCCCCTCATGCAGAAAAAAAGAAAATGGGGAGAAATCCCTTCAGGCTGCATTAAAATATCATTCACACATAACCACTATCACCCACCCCTTCCTTTCTTGGCATAACAGTATCATTAATACACAGCCATTCTCCACTCACTCCTATCTCCTGCCTTCTCTCTTCCTTGCTCAACAGACAATCCCCTCTTGTTCAACACCCCTTCCACATCCACCCATCTCATCCTCACTCATCCCCTCGGGTTCACTCCATCCACCTCTACCTTCCACACCTCTTTTATTAATCTTCCTTCACTCATTCTTTCCATATGTCCAAACCATCCCAATACTCTCCTTTTCCATTTCCTCTCTCCTCTTCATCTCCTTGTTTCTCACTCCATCCACCCTTGTTACCTCTACCATACTTCTCAGACATTTCATCTCAAACACAATTAGGCTTTTCCTCTCTGCCTCTTAAATTTCATGTCTCTACCCCATACGGTGTTGTTGGCACAATACACCCCTCCATACTGTGCTGGCAGAAACTCGAAGCAACAACAATTACTACAGGTAGCTCTTATGGAATGAAGTCATTTATGAGAACCACACCACAGATGTAAAATTGCTTTACTATCTTCTCCCCTCCCAGTGGTTCAAACTGCCATGATTTTGAATCTAATGTTTGGTGATTTAAATAACTGTTTGTATCATTCAAAAGTCCAATTTTCACATGATTTTAAGGAGAGTTAAGGGACAAATGTGAATGGAATGAAATAAGTAGATTTTTTTTTTCTTCCAGTGCCGAGCCACCACACTTGGTACTTTTTAATGGCTACTGGTATTGGTGGTGGCTTTCTAAAGATACCCAATTTTAGTTCTCATTGTTGAATGTTATCTTGGATATCACATGGAGAGAGAGAGAGAGAGAGAGAGAGAGAGAGAGAGAGAGAGAGAGAGAGAGAGAATACACACACGCACAAAACTATTGACACAACTAAAGCCATAATTTCCATATTGCTTGGACACTAGACAAATCAGAATAACCTATTACTAAGATGTAGTATATGTATATTACTATTCTTACCTGAGAACTTTGTTCTGAAACTTCATCTTTATATTTCACTTTCTTCCTCTTATCCTCACATGCCTTCCCATCATTCCCTTTGTTTTCGTCCTTTGCATGGGTCTTGCGATGTCTTCGGAGTGCATTATGGTCACTTGTACGATATGGACAAAGATTACATGCATGAGGACGTTCTTTTGTGTGAATTCTGATTAAAAAAATAAATAAATAAAAAATAATAAGTAAGTAAAACTTTCTCATTATTGATGACATCCTACACAATATCATTTGCACTCAAACTTGCACACATTATAATGTATATCTCAATATCATTTACTGCTGGGCAAAGCATGTTCAATAATACACAGTATTTGTACTCTGTATGAGAACATTTTAATACTATGAAACAAAAAGACAATCATGAAAGAAAGAAAGAGAGAGAAAGAATAGAGAATAACCGAAGAGGGAGACATGAAGAATACGACAGCATTTCACAATACAATAACGTTATAATACATACCTCATGTGTAAAGTCACATCAAACTTCCTGCAGCTCCTGTAGCTACACTCTGTGCACCCATAGCGCTTTATCTTCTCGTGAGCCTGATATGAAAGTAAAAGAAATTGAGAATTTATCATTCCAACCTTGGGCACATACAATTACATAACTATTATCAAATTGGGAGAGGGGGGGATCACCAAATTAATGAAGTGGCCTTGCTGTGGATGTGCTGTGTCTTGCAACACTGCTTCTGATCCAGGGCAGTGGGCAAAATGCAAGGATGACCCATCATCCAGGAGGTGCCAAGATAGGGAGGGAAGAGGGTGGAGGGGAGCAGAGTATGTAGGGGATGGAATGGATGGGAGTGGTTTCTATGTCTTTTTCTTTTGGCTACCTCCCGTGTAAGGGGGAAAAAAGCCTTTGGTATATGTATGTACGTATGTATGTATTATCAAATTGCAAATCTATCTATATACCAAGGGCTTTATTCCCCTGATAAGGGGGGTAGCCAAGTCAAAGGCACACACCCACTCCTACCCATTCCACTCCCATCTACCATCCTCGTTACCCTCTGATCTTAGCTCCTTTTGGATGAAGGGTCATCCCTGTCTCCTGCCCAGTGACTGGGTCAGAAGCAATGCAGCAAGACACAGTACACCCACAGCAATACCCAAGTAATCAATTGCAAGTACATACATACATACATATACCAAAGGCTTTTTCCCCCTTACAAGGGAGGTGGCCAACAAAGGCATAAAAACCACTCCTACCCATTCCATCCCTATCACACTCCACTCCCCTCCACCCTCTTATCTTGGCACCTCCTGGATGACGGGTCATCCCTGCATCTTGTCCACTGTCCTGGGTCAAAAGCAGTGTTGCAAGACACAGCATATCCAAAGCAAGACCACTTCATTAAATCGGCAACCCCTCTCTCCATCCCCTCATGCAGAGAAGGAGAAGACGAGGAGAAATCCCTTCGGGCTGCGTCAAATTTTTCTCCACATACTCCCTCACCCCTCATCTCCCACCCATTCTACCTCATGCATCACAACATTATCCATATATAACCATTCTCCATTCACCCCTTTCTTCTGTCCTCTCCCATCCTTCCTCAACAGACACTCCCTTTTTCCCCATCCATCCATCTCATCCTAGGTCGCCCCCTCATGTTCACCCCTTCCACACCTCTTTTACTCGTCTTTATTCACTTGTTTTTTCCATGTGACCAAACCATCCCAATACTCTTTCATCCACCCTATCTCCCTACTTCCTTTCCACCCCTGTTATCCTCCTCACCTCCTCATTTCTCACTCTATCTAGCAAATAGCAAGTACATAAAAAACAAATCTGACAATCTAAACTGATGCTTCACTTATTCAGCAATAATCTACCAAGCTTCTCTAATGTCTATGACACTAAGCTTATATGCCTTCTTGTCATTCCAATGCACAGCATTTTCTTTACTTTTCTATATTCACATAATGCCATTTTTTTTTTTTGTATTTTAATGAGGCTCCAGTCATACCTTTGGAAAAATAAAATAAAATAACAATAATAAATAAATAAAATAAAATACCCCTCAAGATGTATTAAATATCTTATCACAACCACCCTTGCTGAACTTACTGTCTGCATATGTAGTTTTCCACTCTTTGTTTTGGTCAACCACTGATCACAAAGAGAACATTTGACTCTGGAAGCCCATGGAGGAACCTTCTCATTATTTTTCTGTCGGTGGTAAACGACGTGATTCAACAGCTGAGCCAACTGCCGAAAGCCTTTACCACATTCCTGTAGGACAGAAATACAAATTTCTTTTATCGTTTCTGAAAAAGGAGGGAAAGGGGGAAAGGGAGGGGAAGGAGGAGAGGGAGGGAAGGGAAGGGTAAGAAGGAGGGAGGGGAAGAGGAAGAGGGGGGAAGAGGAAGAGGGGGGAAGAACATGACTTTTTAGTATATGTATACAGTAGCTGCATAGCTGATGAGCTACAAAAAAAAAAAAAAAAATAAATAAATAAATAAATAAAAATAAATAATAATAAATAAATAATAATAATGAAAAAAAAATTGTGAAAAGAGCACTGGATCTGTTTCTGAGACCAGGCATTGCTCAAGTTAACAGTTCCTCTCGCTTCCACTCTTTGTGCACCACTCTAGGGTACACCTTGTTGACACCAGCTTTATAATCAGTTTTCAATCAACAATACCCAATCACATTACAAGGGATGCTTATATTTTTGTACACTTAAATTTTCCTTATGGTAAAGTATATGAAAATATCCTACTTAGATACCACACTAACAATTCCTAGACAGCAATACAATATATCCTCCTTGAATGCCTTATGGTCCCACTTGGAGGCTGTTGCCAGCTACCTGAAGGCTGCAGGTCTTCTCCAAGAGAGGCCACGGGTAACGGATTGATTGATCCTAATTAGAATAACGAGCACAAAAAGGGGGAAAATCCATCCCTAAAAGTTGATGAAAAGACAAAAGACTCAAGAAACAAACCCACCTGAGAACATCCTTTCGAAACATACATTCCTCCGACTCACCGTGCATATGTAGTCCTTGGTTTGGGAATGAATCTTCTGGTGGGTAAGGAGGCGCTGATTGGTGCACGTCTTGTATGTGTGGCAAATTCCGCAAGTAAACAGGTCAACATCTAAACTGTGGGCCTTCCACAAGTGCAACTGACACTGCACCCACTATAATTAATAATAATAATAATAATAATAATAATAATAATAATAATAATAAATAATGATAAGAAGAAGAAGAAGAAGAAGAAGAAGAAGAAGAAGAAGAAGAAGAGGAGGAGGAAGAAGAAGACGAAGAAGAAGAAGAAAGAAAAAAAAGAGCAATATGAAACATTTTTACAATAAAAGTTCTAAACATATATCTTTTGCAATGCAATATGTTGTCTATTTGAATTTGCATACTAGTATGTGATCTACAAGAGCTGATATGAATCTAATTCCTTTTATTCCAATATGTTGGTATCTACATGTATATGACTTGTGTACATGTGAATACAAGTTTATATTGTACCGACATGCATTTACTTATATCAAAAGAGAATTAAACTTTTCATCCCATCCTAAATGTTTTAGTTCCTCAGGTAGGTAAACACCCATCATTAAAACAATACCAACAGAAGAGACACAGTACAAGTTAATATCTTCCAAATACAGTCACCATAAAGTACAGAAATAATTTTACATTGTCCAACACACCCATTTCAAACGACATTACAGATTTTCTTTTTCAAGAAACTTATGTATATGTGTGAATGGTATTTTGATGGAGCACAAAGAGACTTCTCCCTGTATTCTCTTTTTATGCATCCCTGGATGGAGGGGGGTGTTGCCAATTAACTGAAGTGGCCTTGCTGTGGATGTACTGTCCTGTTATATTGCATCTGACCCTAGACAGTGGGCATACAGGAGGAGCTAATATGAGAGGGGGGGAAAGGGGAAAGGATGGGAGTGGAGTGGATGGGAATGAAATGGGTGGGAGTGAATATATGCCTTTTGACTTTGCTAACTCCCTGGTAGGGGGAAAAGTCCTTGGTGTATGTATATATACATACATACATACATACATACATATATATATATATATATATATATATATATATCCCTAACATACGCCACTCCCATCCACCCCCTTCCTTCCCTCTTATCTTGGCACCTCCTGGATGATGGGTCATCCCTGCATTTTGCCCACTGCCCTGGATCAGAAGCAGTGTTGCAAGACACAGCACAACTACAGCAAGGCTGCTCCATTAAATTGGCGACCCCCACCTCTCCATCCCCTCATGCAGAAAAGGAGAAGACGGGGATAAAAATCCCTTTGGGCTGTGTCAATTTATTTCTCACACTTACTCCCTCACCCCCCATCCCCCACTTGCAAACTTACCTTGTCAAATTTGCTGGAGCAGAGGTGGCAGAAGAAGGTACGCTCCTCCCCTGAGCCTGGCTTGCCATGGCACTGGAGATGTATATCCAACAATGAGGCTTCAGAGAACTTGTATTTGCAGCTCTTAGTTGGGCACCTTCATGGAGAAAAAAAGTATACATATATAAAAACACACACACACATGTACATATATAAACTGTGGTGGAAATGTAGAAAACACCAGACTCAGGAGTAGGTAATTTATTCCTGACGTTTCAAGTCCTGTCCGGGACCCGTCCTCTGGGGTTACAATGGAATACAGAAATCACATGGTATAAATATACAAGTCGCCGTGCCCACAGGAGGGACGCGGCAACCTGCGCCGGGCGAGAGCGTGTGGTAGTGGAGGTATTCCATTGTATCCCGAGGACAGGTCCCGGACAGGACTCGAAACGTCGGGAATAAATTACCTACTTCTGAGTCTGGTGTTTTCTACGTTTCCACCATTATGGTTCCCGGACTCCAGCTTTTATTGAACAGATATAAACTGTATGTACCTCCCTGTACTTGTGGCAGAGTTTGGGTAGGTCTGTTATAGGACACAATTAAAGGTAAATGAAAGTAAATGTAAGGTGATGAAATGTACAAAGGGAGAGGATGACAGCAATTTGGAAGCAAGTCTTAACCTCTTCCATAAGATTATATTTATTTTGTAGCTGTAGCTGAGTTACCCCTGAATTCTGTGAACTGGCTTGATCATATTTTCTGTGTTTATTATTACTGAGTGAATCTGTGGTGACTTTATATTTTATAATGTGAGTGTTGTGATGCATCACCAATTCATCATACAAAAAATCTTGTATATACCGAATCAACCAAAGTGCCAACTCTTGCCAATGCTGATTAATCAGCACACCCCCTAGTTAAGAGAAATGGGAAACAAACTGGTGTTTAATGGGTGTGGGATAGCAGGTCCATGCTCTGGCTGACTACCTCCCTTACAAGGGGACGAAACCTTTTGGTATACAGATTGACCTCTCATTAACGGACGTTAACCCCTTCCATACGGTGCCGCACACGTAGGCGTCATGAGGAGCAAGTGGATTCGCGATGCTGCCATATCGGCGTCTTGATTATATTTATTGTAGTCGCCCCTGTGTTTTTACATTCTCCCAAATGCGCCCTGAATCCCATTCTCTGTGGTTTTCAAAATTCGCGGGTGAAAGAGAGAACGATCGATATAAGCGGTGACTATATTTTATGATGCGAATATTATTACGTTACGTCATACGGCTGGCATTGGCTGCTGCCCGCGAGATTTAAGTCCCGTACTGAAGTGGTTAATTAGCTGTGTTTGTGGTGCAGAATGTCTAAAAAAAAAAATGGAGGTACAGTGATGGTGGACTGGCTGGTGAGGTTATTTAATGTTTGCTGGAGAGAGGGTAGAGTGCCGGAGGAGTGCCTGTATAGTTCCACTTTACAAGGGAAAAGGGGACAAGTGTGAATGTAGTAGTTGCAGAGGGATTAGCTTGTTAAGTGTAGTTGGGAAGGCTTATGGGAGGATCTTAATTGAGAGGATAAGGAGGGGAACAGAGGGAGTAATTGGTGAGGAACAGTGTGGATTTAGGACAGGTAGAGGTTGTGTAGATCAGATTTTTGTGGTAAGACAGATATGTGAAAAAGCTATAGGAAAGGGGAAGGATGTTTTTGGGGCTTTTATGGATCTGGAAAAGGCTTACGATAGGGTAGACAGAAAGGCACTGTGGGAGGTTATGCAGATATACGGGATAGGAGGAAAGCTTCTAGGAGCTGTCAAGAGTTTTTATGAGAGTAGTAGAGCTTGTGTCAGGATTAGAAATGGAGAGAGTGAGTGGTTCGAGGTAAAGGTGGGACTTCATCAAGGATGCGTTATGTCACCCTGGCTGTTCAACTTATCCATGGATGGGGTAGTGCGAGAGGTAAATGCAAGGGTAGTGGGTCAGGGATTGGAGATGGTTAAAGGAAATGGAGAAAAGTGGGAGGTGAGCCAGCTGTTGTTTGCGGACGACACTGCGCTTGTGGCAGGATCAGAGGAGGGATTGAGGAAGTTGTTGACAGAGTTTGGGAGAGTATGTGATAGAAGAAAGCTAAAGATAAATGTGGGTAAAAGTAAGGTGATGAGATGTACAAGGGGTGAAAGTGGCAGTAGACTGGAAGTGAGTATTAAGGGAGAGCGACTGGAGGAAGTGGATAGTTTTAGATAATTGGGTGCAAATGTGGCAGGAAAAGGTGGAGTGAAGGTGGAGGTAGAATGTAGATTGAGAGAAGCGAGTAAATGCCTTGGTGGATCGAAGAGTGTAATGAGGAATAGACATTTGGGAATGGATGCTAAGAGGAGACTGTATGAAGGAGTGATTGTGCCAACAGCACTGTATGGAGCAGAAACATGGAACATAAGAGAGGAAGAGAGAAGGAGTTTGAATGTGTTTGAGATGAGGTGTCTGAGAAGTATGATGGGGGTTACTAGGCTAGATAGAGTGAGAAATGAGGAAGTGAGGAGGAGAATAGGGGTGGAAAGGGAGCTGGGAGATAGGGTTGATGAAAGAGTATTAGGATGGTTTGGACACATGGAAAGAATGAGTGAAGAAAGACTAGTAAAAGAGGTATGGAAGGCAGATGTGGAGGGAGTGAACATGAGTGGACGTCCTAGGATGAGGTGGATGGATGGGATGAAGGGGGCTTTGGGGAAGAGGGGAATGTCTGTTGAGGAAGGACGGGAGAGGACAGAAGACGGGTGAATGGAGAATGGCTGTATATGGATGATGTTGTGATGCATGAGGTGGAATGGGCAGGGGGATGGGGGGTGAGGTAGTATGTGTGAGCAAAATTTGAGGCAACCCAAAGGGATTTCTCCCCGTCTTCTCCTTTTATGCAATGGGGGGACGAAGAGGGGGGGGGGGGTCACCAATTTAATGAAGCAGCCTTGCTGTGGATATGCTGTGTCTTGTGACACTACTTCTGACCCAGGGCAGTGGACAAGGTGCAGGGATGACCCGTCATCCAGGAGGTGCTAAGATAAGAGGGAGGGTGGAGGGGTGTGGAGTGTATTCAGGGATGGAATGGGTGGGAAGGATTTTATGCCTTTTCCTTTTTGGCTACCTGCCTTGTAAGGGGACCTTGGAATATGTATGTATGTATGTTTGCAGTGTTTTTGGTGCTATTGTCTGGTGCTGTGCAATCACTATGCCACCCAAAAACCACTCCAAATCAACAGATTATTCACATCAACAGACACCGTTACCCCCCTTTTAGTTCGTTAATGAGAGGTCAATCTGTATGTTTATCAAATTACCTGATATTTTTCTTTATCTCCTTTTCAAGTACAGCCTGTTTCTTCTGCATATCCAACCAGTAGTTATCTGCCAGGACCTTTGGAGGATGAACTGAACGCTTCTCCACCGAAGATCCTTTTTCCAATGAACTACTCTTCTCAACCTTTGGAAATAAATTTATAAAATAAAAAAAAAATGCCGAGGCACTGGGTATACTAATCATGGATTAAGTTCTAAGTATTGATGAAGACATTTGACTGTAGATATGAAAAGCATTCATTCATGAAAAAAGGCATCTCTGGAGTAAATCTATTTCGTTTAACGTCACAAATTCTCCCGTATCGGAAGGCTAGAACAGTGTCCCTTATAGTAGGCTTTGTAGCATGGAATTTAATGAACCATATCCTTGGTTCAACTTGCCCCAAGCAGGATTTGAATCATCATCATCTCAACCTTCCCCATAAGTAAAGACGCCCTAGCCTGCTCTCAGAAGAAGAAGAAGAAGAAGAAGAAAATCTAAACTAAACATTTATAAAATAAATTAAATAGAACACACCATACCTCCTTCACACTGTTGCGGGAGGTCCTATGTCCAATCAGTTCCCCCTTCTGTTCTGGGTATTGTGGGGCAAACTGCTTATGAGGACGTGGATAGCCCCTGCCTTCAGCCTTGTGCTTTCCGCCATGTACCTTTGTTAAAACAAGTTCCATATGTGTCAAAACCTGTCTCAAATACATTTTATTACAACAATTAAAATATAAAATTCAGGTGATCACACCTATTCTATATACCAAGGGATTTATCCCATCACCCCTTACCAGGGAGGTAGCCAAAGTCAAAAGACATATACCCACTCCCACTCATTCCACTCCCATCCACTACCCTTTCCTCCCTCTCATCTTAGCTCCACGTGGATGACAGGCCATCCTTGTATCCCATCCACTGCCCTGGGTCAGAAGCAATGCAGTAAGACACAGCACATCCACAGCAAGGCCACTTCACTTAATAGGTTCCACCCCCCCCCCCTCCATTACCTCATCCAGGAAAATAGAAGACAGTGAGAAATCCCTTCAATGTATCAAAATATCATTCACACATAACTACTCCTTAACCCCCACACCACTTCTTTGCATCAAAGTACCATTCCCTTCCTCTCTCCCTCCCCCCATTCCTCTTATTTAATCTCAGTCATGTGTATTATGACTATGTACTTGAGAAACCTGTAACAAGTGAGATGGCATACTAATACAATAAAGGCTCCGTCCTTACATGGTGTTTATTTTGATATATTAGAAGCTGAAGGGGATCAGCATTCTTGTAGTCACCAATCATAAAAGGATACTGAGTGACTCTGGACCATTGGGATGCCATTAACCACTTCAATACAAGTCAAATTCCCATGCATAGCATCGGCTGCCATATGTACGATGCATCACACTACTCACATTATAAAATATGAAGTCACTGCTGTATTACACTTTCTCTTTTACTCTGAGTGATAATAAACACAGAAAATGTGATCAAACCAGTTCACAGAATCCTGGGGGTAACTTGCGTACAACCACAAAAAATATATACAGGGTGTCCCAGAAGCCGCGCACCATATACGGATCTTTATTTTTTTCTATTTTTCAGATTTTATTTGATATTATGGGTGAGAATTGATGCATGTGTCAATGTATGGGGTGAACAATTTGAGCATCTGTTATGATTATGATCAATAAAATTGCTATTAATATGTATTTTTATGAAAATCTGGAAAACCGTGACTTCTGGGACACCCTGTATAATCAAGACGCCGACATCGGCATCTTCGTGTACCCACTCACACCTCATGACACCTATGTAGGTGTCCTCATACCGAAGCGGTTAAAGTCCTTAAAATATTGACTGAATAAAACTTATATAGTCAATGACCCATGCAGGTTTGGTCGACAGGGATGTGTCAAAATACCTACAACACTAACTGCATATGCAGTCATTACTTCCCACGGAGACGAAGAAATGGCAAAGTTGTCTTACCTTCAGCTTATGATGTTCAAGGTCGTGTGAAGTTTTGAATGTCTGGCTACACTCTGAACATTTAAATATATCTTGCAGATCTGAAAGAAAGAGCACAAAACATATGTTATCTATATACAAAATAGAAGTTGGTGAAGGTGCATGCCTTGACTTGGCTACCTCGCTTATAAGGGGAAGAAGCCTCTGGTATATAGAGAGATAAAGGCTACTATCTCCATGGGTGTGGCCAAATCAAAGCATGCATGCACATACACACTCACATACAATGACGGGCTACCACGAGCATAGCTCCCCTTCCCGAAAGATACAACTAGGTAAATACATACTAGTCACACTGATAAGGCCTAAATTGGAGTATGCAGTGACACTATGGTCACCCTGTACTAAAAAGAATATAAAGAAGATTGAGAGAATCCAAAGAGCAACTACGTAGATGGCCCTTACACTATCAAAACTGTCATATGAAGAAAGATTATCAAAACTAGAATTACCAACTCTGGAACAAAAAAAGAGAAAGATGTGACTTGTTGACTATCAACAGAATTATGAGAGGTATGAAAGTCCTTGATAGAGAAGACTTACTAAATTGGGATAAGAGAAAGGGATTTCTCCCCGTCTTCTCTTTTTCTGCATAAAGGGACAGAGGGAGGGGGGTCACCGATTTAATGAAGTGGCCTTGCTATGGATATGCTGTGTCTTGCAACACTGCTTCTGACCCAGGGCACTAGGCAAGATGCAGGGATGACCAGTCATCCAGGAGGAGCCAAGATAAGAGGGAGGGAGGGGGGTGAATGGGAGTGGAGTATGTGGGGATGGAATGGTGTGGGAGTGGATTTTGTGACATTGTTTTTTGGCTACCCCCCATGTAAGGGGGAAAAAGCCTTTGGTATATGTATGTATGTTTTTTGGCTACCTCCCTTTGGTATATGTATGTAACAATCAACTCATGATATCAGTCTACTTTATCAGTATTAGAACTCAAGAGAACCCCAAAAACATCCTAACATTTCATTTTCCACAAATTCTTGACTACTTGACACACCTGCTGGTTCCTCCTCCTTGGCAGTAACTTTCAAATCTTGTGTGTTACTCAATTTTTCTATATCTTTGGTTGACTGTTTTATCTGAAGGGCTCCACAACTCTGAAAAACAGATAAATGATTATGAGCAGGTCATATAAACATATTTAAAACAAACTTTACCATTAGTATATGTAGGACAAATTTATGATGATACAGTTACTACCTACTTATTTCAAACATAATATAGACAGGTGTCCCTATACAATGAATCAGTGGGGTTAAACCAACTCATGCTGTTGGTCACTGTTGTGGAGACACGATGTCTCACCATGTTGTCTTTGACCCGAGAGCTCTGACAGAGGACAAAGGCAACCCCTTCATCCATGAAATCCGAGATGGAAGGGGTGATGATTGGGCACTGGGGTATGAAGTAGATTGGTGATGGGTGTCAGATAGGTCTGGGAGGGTTGTGACATGTGGGGTGTCCAAGTCAAACCGATAACCCCACAAAAAAAAAAAAAAAAAAAAAAAAAAAAAAAAAAAAAAAAAAAAATACTTCAAACAAATTAAAGCTCATTTAACACCCTCCCCTCATTTCTCCACATCCTGGATGAAGGATCATCCCAGCCCCTACACTCCTCAGGATGAAGGCAATGCTGTAAACATAGCTGGTTTACCCACTGTTTCATTAACCCCTTCCATACGGTGCCGCACACGTAGGCGTCATGGACTTAGATCTCGGTGGCAGCAGCCAATGCCAGCCGTACGATGTGTCGTAATAATACTCGCATCATAAAATATAGTCACCGCTTATATCGATCGTTCTCTCTTCACCCGTGAATTTTGATAACCATAGAAAATGCGATTACAAAAGAATTAGAAAGAATGTCATTATGG
The DNA here is from genome assembly GCF_046742065.1 of Oratosquilla oratoria. Lineage (NCBI taxonomy): Eukaryota > Metazoa > Arthropoda > Malacostraca > Stomatopoda > Squillidae > Oratosquilla > Oratosquilla oratoria. The sequence goes on along the minus strand of NC_134816.1, from coordinate 23,528,736 downwards.
AGGGGCGACTACAATAAATATAATCAAGACGCCGATATGGCAGCCTCGCGAATACACTCGCTCCCCATGACGCCTACGTGTGCGGCACCGTATGGAAGGGGTTAATAGGGCAATCTCCCTCCTCATCCATCAAAAATACTTCTAAGAGCCTGATAAACAAATCATTTTGAAACTACATACTGTATGCAGCCTTCTCTAACAATCTAAAGAACCTTCCTGTAATCAGGACCAATAAACAGTCTTAGAAATTATCAAGGAAGCTCGCTGGATGAGTGGGTTAAGTTGTCGTTACTTGCGACAAAGGTTGAGATAGCAGTTTGAATCCTGCCAACAGCAAAGTTGAACCAAGGGCATGGTTCATTAAATTCCACGCTACAGAGCCCTCTGTGAGGAGTACTGTCCTAGCCTTCCGATAGGGAGGAGTTTGTGACGTTAAACCGTATCAATCAATTAATCAAGAAATTATCAACACATTAATATCTTTTCATTCATATTATCACTGTAAAAATAATATTGAACCATGCCCTCGATACAAATCACTGGCGGCAGGGTTCGAACTGCCGCCACCTCAACCTCTGCAGCAAGTAGCAACACTCTAACCTGCTCGGCTACAAACATAACAAATAATTGTTGTCTCAAGTTTCACTGACCAGAAACTTGCTACACAATTACGGCCCTGGCTTTGTGTGTGCTGTCTGCATAAGGCACCCAGCAAGCCTGACTGAGTGTGAACATAGTAAATTTGTATGAACCCTCACTACCAGCAACTGTTTCTGTCTCTCAAGGGGATACAAACTAAGGTCACTTACTAATGAAGCTAGAACACCCTTGGGCCACCTGGGGTTGTATGTTTAAGAACACGTGAACAAATTTGTAAATAAATGTCACTCACTGGATAATGTGCTTCTTGGTAATGCTGAATAAGTTGCTGCTTGTCCACAAACATGCTGCTACACACCTTGCACCTGTTTAGAATTTCTCATTAGAAACATACATACATATACTAAAGGCTTTTTCCCCCTACTCAGGGGGTAGCCAAAAAGAAAAAGGCATAGAAAACACTCCCACCCATTCCATTTCCTATATATTCCACTCCCCTCCACCCTCCTTCCTATCTTGGCACCTCCTGGATGATGGGCCATCCCTGCTTCCTGTCCACTGCCCTGGGTCAGAAGCAGTGTCGCAAGACGCAGCACATCCACAGCAAGGCCACTTCATAAATTCAGCGACCCCCCATCTCCGTCCTCTCATACAGAAGAGGAGAAGACAGGAAGAAATCCCTTCGGGCCGCGTCAAATTTTTTCTCATACATATTTCCTCACCCCTCATCATAAATACACTACACAATTAATTAGTAGTTAACTGGCTTGGCATTTTACATTCATCACACACACTCCTTCATTGCCAATTCCTCCTAAGTGCACCCGTCTCACAGAACAGGCTATAAGTTCAATAATATTTCCATTTCTCTCCAACTCTATACTACATACCAACATTTTCACTTGATTGGTATCCTAAACACAAACATAATTTAATTTACCCACACTTTTTCTTTTCTTTCATCTACAATTTGCTGATTCATGCACCCTTCAAGGACATCTACTACCATCCATTCTCACACCTCTAGAGTATCCTGTTCTACATACATACATATACCAAAGGCTTTTCCCCGCTAAGGGAGGTAGCCAAAAAACAATTCTCACCCATTCCATCCCCAATACACTCCACTCCCCCCCACCCTCTCTCTTATCTTGGCACCTCCTGGATGACGGGTCATCCCTGCATTTTGTCCACTGTCCTGGGTCAGAAGCAGTGTCGCAAGACAAAGCACATCCACAGTAAGGCTGCTTCATTAAATCGGCAATCCCCCCTCTCTGTCCCCCCCATGGACTATATCAAAACCCTTCTCAAAGTGCATACATTCAGAACGAGCTTTTTTTTTATTGTCACTTCTAATCTCTCCCAATTCTGTGCATTGCTATCCATCCCATTTTCCTTCATCTATACTCTATGTATCAGTTTCTTGCACCCCAAAGCATCCACTCCTTCAATACTGTAAATGAATCCACATATTCTAGCTTTCCAACACATTAGATACATATACAAAGTCCGTAATGTATATACCCACCCTAACAAACAAGTCATATAAACAAGGTCTTCAGAATACTCCAATAAATACAAACATTTTTAAAACACAAATCTACCTATATAACCAAGGAGTTTTTTTCCTCATTACAAGGGGGGTAGCCAAGTCAAGGGAATATACCCACTCTCATCCATCACCCATTCCTCCCTCTCATCTTAGCTCCTCATGGATAACGGGTCATCCGTCTTCATCCCACTGCCCTGGTTCAGAAGCGATGCAGCAAAAACAAAAATAAAAAGGAATTTTCTTCATATCTAGTGAGTCTAACTGTCTAATAAAATTCTATTAACTACTTCTTACCTGTACGTCATAAGAATGTCATACAAACTTTCTTCATCCAGAGATATGACTAAATTTTCTGGCGTTTCTTTGGATGCAGTAAAGTTGTCTGTGTCTCCATTTACTTCGCCAGAGTCGTTCCCATCTGTATGATACTCATTTGATGCAACTGGTTCTTGCTGACCTTGACTATTTTTGCACTTGACTGTCAGCGGTGACTTGCTGAATGGTTCATGCTGCTGAACAATTTGTATATGGGTCAGCTGTTTATCGCACGATGCGTTACTTCTTTCTTCGTGAGACTGAGATTGGTTTACTAAGACACTTTTGGCATCAACACTACTGATCAGATCCACATCCACAAAGTCACTCATTATTTCCTTCAAATTGATATGAGAGTCCGAGTTTAAACTGATGCTCGATGAACTAATTCCACCTATAACCTTTCTATCTTCATTCTTGGTCCCGTGAGTATCCCCAACATTCTCTAGGGTAACCATTTGGTCACATTTACTTGTTGCAAGAATCGGAAGCTTAAAGGATGACGTCTGCTGGACCAAACCAGATGGCGGCTGAGACATGGCTGTAGACGACTGGTGATAACTGGTGGTTGAGGGATGATAGTGAACAACAGTAGATGGCTGGTGATCAACCAGAGATGACGGATGATGATGATGATGAATAACAGTTGCGGGTGAACGATATGTGGGGGTACCAGACGTGAGGACGACAGAAGCAGGACAACTGGCTTCTATAGTGCGTGAATGAACATCTGCTGATGACACATGACTGACGACTGCAGAACTGACGACAGTGGAAGGTTGATGCACTACTGCAGTTGATGGTTGACAGTTCACAGCGGAATGGTTTGGCAGGATTGGGGTTGGGTGCTGAACTTCAGCACGAAGCTGCTCAGGTGTTCCAGTTGAATCCACAGCAATATTAAAAGTAATCGGGTTGTCCAGTCCTGAATTTATCACAAAATTACTGGCTCCCTTGTTCATTCCAGAACTAGCCAGATCTTCTTGTAGGAGAGTTTCTGAAAGAAGACAACAGCATGTTAAAAAACATGACAACAAATCTAGAAACTCAATCAATGTATTACCATAGTTCTCTCATGGGAAACTAGTGGGCCCTTGAATATAGGTCATAGTCACAGTCGTAACCACGGTTCTTCAGGAAGAGACCTGGGTCAACAGCTTGACAAGTCATGGCCACCATTGCAACTTAACAGTCATATAGCAAAGGCTTTTCCCCCCTTACAAGGGAGGTAGCCAAAAAACAAAGGTATAAAATCCACTCCCACCCATTCCATCCCCATATACTCCACCCCAAACCACCCCCTTCTATCTTGGCTCCTCCTGGATGATGGGTCATCCCTGCATCTTGCCCACTGCCCTGAGTCAGAAGCAGTGCCACAAGATACAGCACATCCACATTAAGGCTGCTTCATTAAATCGTCGACCCCCTCTCTCCATCCCCTCATATAGAAATGGAGAAGACAGGGATAAATCCTTTCAGGCTGTGTCAAATTATTTTTCACACATACTCTCTTAACCCCCATCCCCCTCATGCATCACACCATCATCCATACACAACCGTTCTCCATTCACCCCTTCTGTCCTCTCCCGTCCTTCCTCAATGCCCCCTTTACCCCATCCATCTATCTCATCCTTGATCACCCTCTCATGTTCATTCCTTCCACACCTCTTTTACTAATCTTTCTTCACTCATTCTTTCCATGTGTCCAAACTATCCCAATACTCTTTCATCAACCATATCTCCCAACTCCGTTCTCCTCCTCACCTCCTCGTTTCTCACTCTATCCAGCCTAGTAACCCATATCATACTTCTCAGGCACCTCATCTCAAACACATATAAACTCTTCTTCTCGTATGTTCCATGTTTCTGTCCTATATACAATGCTGTCTGCACAATCACGCCTTCATACTAGTAAAGACATAAGAGGGTCTGGGAGGAGTTTTCCAACCAGTACCCTAAGGTTTGGGTCTTTTAATGTGCCTGGGTATGGTATGAGTGAGACTAAAAGGGAAGAGATAGGCAGTATATTTGTGAGAAGAAAGATGGATGTGTTGGCACTGAGTGAAACTAAGCTGATATGGAGGGGCGAGTGTGAGTTTGGGAATGTAGTTGGAAGGATCTTAGGAGTAAAGAGAGGACAAGGGAGAGAAGGGGTGGCTATACTAGTAAGTGAAGAGATAGGTAAGCGTGTAGCGGAATGGAACGAGGTTTCTTCAAGGTTAATGTGGAAGAAAGGTGAAACTGGGGAGATGTGGTTTCTGTAAGTGCATATGGGCCTGGTAGTGATAAGAGTGTATAGGAAAGGGAGGCTTTTTGGACAGATTTAAATGAGTACATACAGGGTTTAGGGAGAAATGTCAATATAGTGGTATTGGGAGACTTTAATATTAGGGTAGAAAATGAACCTATAGACAGAGAAGTTAGTAAGTGTGGAGTTCCAGGAAAAAAAATCGTAGTAGAGAGTTGATGATGTGTCTAGAGAGTTGATCATAGCAAATACAGTGTTTAGAAAGAAAGTTGAGCATAAGCACACATGGGAGAGGGTGGTGGATGGTAGGGTGGTAGACAGAGCATTAATGGACTATACAGAGATAACCAGAGTATAGTATGAAGAGTTAAGGATGTACATGTTCTATGGGGAGAGAGTGAGGGAATATCAGATTATTTTTTGGTGGAAGGTAAGCTGAGAGTGGAGGATAGATGGAGAAAGAGGAAAAGGACAGAAGGTAGGGAGGTGCTTAAAATGAACTGCTTAAATGAGAAAGAAAAGGAGTACAAGAAGCTGAGAGAGGAGTGGGAGGGAGTGAAAGATATAATAGAACTAGGAGTGGAGGAATGGGGATGGTTCAAGGAGGGAGTCACAAGGTGTGCAAAGATGGTGTGTGGAACAAGGAGGACAGGAGGAAATAGAAGGAAGGGTAGTGAGATGATGAAGCAAGGAAGATTGTAGAAGAGAAGAAGTGAGCTTTCACATATTGGTTACAAAATAGGACGAGAGAATCATATGAGAGGTACAAATTGGAAAAGAGAAGAGGAGTAAAACATAAGATAAAGGAAGCAAAGAGGAGAGTACATGTGAAATGGGGTATCTATTATCCACCTACATACCAAGGGCTCCTTCCCCTTCACAAGGGAAGTAGTCAGCCAAGGCACAATCACCTTTTGGTATGCATATATAAAACATGCTGTTATTCATCCATTCTTGTAGAAGGAAATATATTCAGTGTCTGAACTTCAGTTGTATATGGATGATGCGATGCATGAGGTGGAATAGGTGGGGGATGGGGGGTGAGGTAGTATGTGTGAAAAAAATTTAACACAGCCCGAAGGGATTTCTCCCCGTCTTCTCCTTTTCTGCATGAGGGAACAGAGGGGGGGGGGGGTCGCTGATTTTACAAAGCAGCCTTGCTGTGGATGTGCTGTGTCCTGCGATACTGCTCCTGACCCAGGGCAGTGGACGAGATACGGGGATGACCCGTCATCCAGGAGGTGCCAAGATAAGAGGGAGGATAGAGGGTGGAGGGGAGTGGAGTGTATTAGGGATGGAATGGGAGGGAATGGTTTTTATGCCTTTGTTTTTTGGCTACCTCCCATGTAAGGGGGAAAAAGCCTTTAGTATATGTATGTATGTATACTTCACTGCCAATCTTCAAGACAACACAATAAAAAACACTCACCAACAGACTGATGCACAATAATTTCGTTGTTTGTTCGATCCTCTTCTGACTGTAGTGCACCAACCACAACAAACTGTCCTTCCGAGTCATCGTCAGCCTAAAAACGATGAAGTAAAACAAATTTAAGAGAAAGAAAAATACTAACAGCAAGACGCCAAATTTCAACTGATGATATGAACATTAAGACTAGAATAAAGAAAAGTATTATCAAATCAGTGGACAAGATACAGGTATGACCCGTCATCCAGGAGGTGCCAAGATAAGAGGGAGGGTAGAGGGTGGAGTGAAGTGGAGTGTATTGGGGATGGAATGGGTGGGAATGATTTTATGCCTTTGTTTTTTGGCTAACCCACTTGTAAGGGGGAAAAAGCCCTTGGTATATGTATGTACAGTACTACCTCTCATTAACGGACGTTAATTAGCTGTGTTTGCGGTGTTTTCGCTGTGTTTTTGGTGCTGTTGTTTAGTGCTGGGCAATCACTATGCCACCCAAAAACCGCTCCAAATCAACAGATTATTTACATCAACGGACACCATTAACCCCCTTTAAGTCCATTAATGAGAGGTAGTACTGTATTATTAAATCAATCAATCAATGCATTTCCCCAGGTCTCTCTTGCAGGAGCATCACTTACATGCCCTCACCAACTCCCGCAATTTCTCCGAACAAACTTTCATGCAGCCACCCTTCCCATTAAGAACATAACATAAGAATGAAGGAGACTGCAAGAGACCATAAGGCCTACACTAGGCAGCTCCGTATCCATCACCACCTGTCATCCCCACCCATACAGTTGCCTAATCGTTTCTTAAAACAACTGATAGTTTCAGTGCTTACTACATGGTTACCAAATCTATTCCATGCATTGACCACCCTATTAGAAAACTAATTCTTGCCTATTTCCTTCTTAAATCTAAATTTGTCCAGTCTAAATCCATTACTGCAAGTCCTGCCCTGTTGTTTTAATATGACAACCTTGTTTGCATCACCCTTGTTAAAAACTTTGATCCATTTGATCACCTCTATTAGATCACCCCGCACTATGCACTAAAAACAACTTTCAACTGGTTCAATCAACTTGGCCCCATCCACAAAGGCAACACATATTTCCTATTCACAAAATCCACACGACTATAAAATGCTGAGCCTATTACCTTCTAAATACTAAGGTTCAGGTCTGACCTATGATAGGTAGATGATCATCTTTTTTCAACCACATTAACTTTTTCACTTTAATTCCAGGTCATCACGATCGAGACTGACAATGCACTCGACGGAGACACATGTGGAAACTGATACATAGTGAAGCCAAGGACTCGAACTCAGCTCAGACATACCAAGTAAAAGTGACTCTAACCACTGCGCCATCAAGAGAGATATAAGTTGAGCACAGTTTCTTATATTTGTATGCTCGAGTTACATATACATAAATCTTATGCTCAACCCATCCCCGCTATGATGGTGCAATGGCAGTATGTACACATGGGCAAGTGTTAAACAATTATTTATCTTCCTATTAGTATTTTTCTTCCACTTTTAATGTCTCTTTCATTAGCTTTTGATCTTAGAAAAAATTATCAACTTTGTATATCATATACGAAATAAAACTACTTCTTGGAAACATAGCCTGAGTAGAAATTCAACTTTCATATCATGCAGAGAAACTACATCTAATAAAGGAAATATAAAACTTGAAAATACTCACACCACCAACAACATTTAAATGCTGAGAGGGTTGCCCTTGCTCATCCATGCGGTGTACCAGAAGATGAAGACCCGTGACTGGGTCTAAGTATAGCATTGGTGTGGAATCTTCATAATTATGTTCCTCCGTGTCCACCACTGCCACCTCCATCCTAGAGTTTTCTGACTGGGCCATTGTTACCTAGTTGGAAAGGTAGAATAATGTAGCCATTATCTTTACAGAGAAGAGCATTTCTGAAGACATTCTTGCAAGATTTTTGTGACAACTGAAGCCAACTTTGAATGGTTTGCTGTAAGTCTCTCTTGCAGGAGACGCATGGCTACCAGGCAGCTAAATGGTAACAAGTTATTTAACCACTTCAGTACGAACCAAATTCTCGCACACAGCATCGGCTGCCATATGTACTATGCACCACACTACTTGCATTATAAATTATAAAGCCACTGCTATATTACTCGTTCTCTTTTACTCTGAGTAATAATAAACACAAAAATCATGATCAAATCAAGACACCAATGCTAGCATCCTTGTGTACCCACTCAAGCCTCGTGATGCCTATGTAGGGGGCATCATACCGAAGTGGTTACATTAAGGAATTGATTCCACAAAATCTATTCCAAGGAAACAGACAAACATATGTAGAATTTTTATCTCTTAAATATCTATATATCAAAGGTTTCTTTCCTCCTTCTAAAGAAGATAGCCGAGTCAAAGACATGCACTCACTCAGAGTAAAAGAAAACGAGTAATATAGCAACGACTTTATATTTTACATTGCAAGCGGTATGATGAAATCGTACATTTAGTAGCCGATGCCATGCGCAAGAATTTAAGACGTACTGAAGTGGTTAACGATTGCACTGGTGGCATAAATGAAAGCGTGCTGGTCTCGCATTAACTCATTTGTGTGTTCAAATCCTGCACTCCTGATTCCCAGCAATGACAGTTATGGTATCTGGCCTAAAAATCCAAGCACATCAGGCAATGGTTGCAGCCTCATTTATGTGGATCCTTGTAATGGTGACATATTCCTTGTGTGTTGTACATATGCACTTGTAGTATTATTACGTATTTATTGTGTGGAAAGAAATTGGCTCATCAGCACACCCTATACATCCTCACCTGTTATTGAATCCAAAAAGGATGACAAAAATGGTGTGCATTCTCAATCATGATGGATAAAATTTCAATCCTAAAAATCAAATAACCCGATCGTAATTCATTATTATTATGAGCATTGGTGGCATAATCAGTAGCATGCTGGTCTCCCATCTCAATAAATTTTCAGAAGTGCACACCTAAATAATACAGCAATAGAAAATTTAATATTAATTTTGCAAATAATACATTAACATAATATACATTTTTCTTGGCGGAAACCAATAACAGAAGTTGTAAAAAGTTATACACTAACGGATACGCAACGAGTGGTTGAGATGCCATCTTTGTTTCAATGGATGCGGAAGTTTAAGAAATCAAAGTACAGGTAAACGTCGACTTACGATGGCCGCGACTTACGATTGTTCGACTTTACGATGACGACGACGACGACGACGATATGATAATTTAACCCCTTCCATACGGTGCCGCACACGTAGGCGTCATGAGGAGCAAGTGGATTCGCGACGCTGCCATATCGGCGTCTTGATTATATTTATTGTAGTCGCCCCTGTGTTTTTACATTCTCTCAAATGATTCATTCTCTGTGGTTTTCAAAATTCGCGGGTGAAAGAGAGAACGATCAATATAAGCGGTGACTATATTTTATGATGCGAGTATTATTACGTCACGTCGTACGGCTGGCATTGGCTGCTGCCCGCGAGATTTAAGTCCGTACTGAAAATACATATTATAGTGTTTGAATATGGTAAAAAGGATAAAAATAATTAAATAAACTACTGTACATGTTTAATAGGCTATATTCAGTATCTCTGGTGGTTAATATACAGGTAGGCTAGGTACAGTGACCACGGAACAGAGTGGGGATCGACTTACGATGAGATCGTCTTACGATGGCTCTATCGAAACCTAATGCCATCGTAAGTCGACGTTTACCTGTACAATGAATTGGTCTAACATAACCTAACTTGCATTTAGTAATGCAGTACATGTAATGCTATTAGTCATCAGGGTCCTCGTTAGGGATGTTGACAGCCAGTTTTGGAATCGAATCACTGTTGGGTGTAGAGGAGTTTCAAATCTTCAAGAAAAGATTGAAGGTCAGCTCCTTACCACCGTTTAGAAAATATGACGTCAATTGGAGTGGGAGAATACTTGTTGCACAACGCAGTCATCACCATTGTCAAACTGACAATGACGGGACTAGACAGACAACAACATGATTCACCTTGGTCTTTGGATCACATGTTGGATTCGTGATTGACAGCTATTTCCCTCCCAGTAGAGAGCTCAGAGCTCGTATGACCGATCTATGGGTAATGCTATGACCTTACACACACACACACACACCCAACTCCCCGCCCACAAGAGTCAGAGTAACGACCCAAAGCGCAGCAATACCGAAATAATTTCGGCCCTTGGCAAAATTCAAACCAGGTACTGCTGGTACCACTGTACTGGCAGTCCAGTACTCTATCAACTGCACCACCGAGTCGTGTCTCGAACCTGTTGCCACAGCTCCATTCAGAGTGTATTTGCTTTTATCAAGGTCTTTTTATATTGATTTCCACCAAGATAAACATGTATTTTCATCTATTACAATTTACAAAATTAATATTTAATTTCCTATTGCTATATCGTTTAGGTGTGCACTTCCAAAAATAAACCCTCCTCTTCAATTCCAAGAACTGTTACCTGCCCCTACAGTCTAAGCACACAAGGCAAAGGTGACAGCTTGGCTACAGCTAAATGCCTTCTGAAGCTAGCTCAACATCTATCAATATTTTCATTAAAAAAAAATAAGCCTCGTTACCATCAGAAAAAATCAAATAAAAATTAAAAATTAAAATAACCCAAACTGACTCGGCACGAGTGTTTTTTTGTAAACCCATAGGCGGCATAGCTATAGAATTTAGATATTCCATTTCAGCCTAACATCTGTGCACTCCTAACATATAGTGATCCTTTCTGCCATAATAATCTGCTTCCTCTGCCCTCTCATAGATTAAAAAGAGCAATATAATTGATCAATATTAATAATATTAAATATATAGTATATACCTTTAACCTTATATACACTGGGGGCATATAATTTTCATTGGTTAAATGTTCATTATCATTATGTTAAAAAAACACATTCTTTATGAATCATCGGTACACACGAACATACATGATAACTGTATAATCGCAATGAACAGAACTCAAAAAGGTTAAATGAAATACATATAAATTTCATAATTCACACGCTGGCTGTTTATCTAAACTCACAAAGGAGCAGATTACTGTGCAACCACGTTAGGCACCAAAAATACCCCTCTAATAACCTCTGATTGGCTAAGGTAAAGAATCATTAACATCATTCATTAATATAATGTACTGTTTAACACTTGAACATCAAATCTCAAGATCTCAATCATTGTATATTTCCAATCATCTCGCATCAAAACATCTCGTCCCAAAACCGTTCATTGCTTACGGATTTTTTAAAACATAACAACGAGATACTACTTACTTATACTAATTTACAACTGTGATGAATACTATAACAACATATATTCAATGCATCTATCCTAACTAATAAAATTAATGGGATATTTCCATATAGCTTACCCTTCCCCGCAAGGGACGCCTACACGCTGATGGCTTTGGTGAAAACAAACATTCGAAGTGAAGTTGCCAGTTAAAGTATTAGATTGTACCTAAATGTATTAGGTTTATTACGGTGAAGTATATAGTCTTAATTTAACTTAATTAAAAAAAAATGTAAAAGGAACAGCTAGTATTAAAACAATATTTACTTGCTGTAAACATATTTTGCTAGTTGTTCACAAAGTTGTCAACTTTATTGTAAAAACAAACACAATTATTTTGTTCCTGTTGAAATTTGAACAAAATGTGGTAATTGTTTTGGCACAATTTGACTTTAGTTGCTTTACAATATATATTTTGATGCATAAAGAAAATCAACCCCTCGCTTTTTTTTTTCTAATTTGTGTTTCCCGCCGAATCCTCTAGTCGCCTTTTGTACATGTTTTTTTTTTTTTTTTCTCGTTACAAGTAATGTTATGTTGTTGCGGGGCGACATATCACCCCGTTTATTTCCTGCTTCTTCATCGATGCTGATGACGAAGACTCTTCTAGCTAGTTTCTCTTTCGCTAGTAACGCCTATCAATCCTTAGCTAACTATTCTCTATATTTTCTACCACTGCACTTTTCTCACTCGCTTCCTTCTCTCCTCTTGGTCACTCAACACACTAACTCGCACGCCTCGGAAGTGCCAACTGCACACCCATAATCGCATCACATTCATAACCCTCCCCCCCACCTTGCTCTCGAGATCAACCTAATTCTTCGTCTTCCTCGTCTTCGCTTCCTACTTCGTAGTCTTTCAGCCATTCCGGAGAACGTCTATTACGCTGCGGTCGTTAAGGCGCTGCTTCCCCATCCACTACCACGTCGTAATTCTCTTCATCGTTTTCTCCGCCATCCACCACACAACGATAGTCCAGGATATGTCTTGGCACTCCCTTCACGGAGATGTTGTTCCACGAATTTACCTCCGTTACATTACCCCTCGTCCACTGTGAGGTGCTCTTACTATCCTTTGGCTTCACCCTTACCGCCTCCTCCACCTGTACAGCGCCTTCTTCAGCATTGTCCGGTAGCACTGACACTAATCTGGGATGTCGCCATTCATATTTGAGTACAGCTTTCTGTGGAACCGAGTCTTCGTCTTGGAGCCTAACCTAGGGGGTATATTATACCAGAAAACTGCCTCCATGGGTGGTATTAGTGCCTTTTCGGCGATGGACTTGATAGTGCGATGGTGTCGTTCTACCATTCCATTCCCGCTCGGCCGGAAAGCAGCCCAAAAGAAACGCCTCGTGGTCCACTTGTCCAGTATTTATTTCGGTGTTCCCGACCGAAACGCGGTGCTATTATCCATCAGGACTTCACCCCACTGAAACCCTTTACAGAAACATCTCATTCATCACCCATGCAACTTCCTCTCCCTTCTCCGTCTCCGTCTTCAGCTCCCGCCAGACGGCGAATCGTCCTGGGCCACACACCATCGTTAAGTACATGTCACGTCGATAATGGATTACGTCAACCGCCAACCTCCTCCAGCTCTCCTCTACGCTGACTTATCCCGTTGCGTGCCGTCTCGGGGCGGGGTCTATTGATTGACATCGGACACATGCTCTTACAGACCGCCGGACTCCTTCCCTCGTTATATTGGAGTCAACTTTCCTTGCCAAGAACAAAGACCTGTCAACACTTAGTTCCATCCAACTCCCCCGGTACTCTAAGCCAGTGTTTCCCAACCTTTTTTGGCTGCGACCCTAAATCCACTCTTAGCCTGGAGTCGTGACCCTAATTGTAATAATAAATTCAACCATTTCATGTTATATTTCTACGTACTTGCATAATGTTTATAAACTTTCGTTTTTATAGTTCAGTTTATATTTACTAGCACAATGAATTTAAATACATTTGAAACTTAAATGAAAAAAGTTAAAAAAAAAAAAAAAAAAAAAACCTCTGGCGACCCTCAAAAACACCCTCGCGACCCTAGTTTGGGTCGCGACCCTGGGGTTGGGAACCACTGCTCTAAGCCAACATTTCTTTACTCTGGTTAGTACGTACCCTTTGTTTGACGGCACTTGAATTACACTCACCTTCACGTTGAACTGGTCTATTAACTTCCTCAGGATCCCAAGGCGCCATTTCACAAAGATCTCTGCTGTCCCTTTCCTGCGTATTCTCTTTTCAGCAGTTAACATTGAGTTCATCCATCCCGCCACCGTGGCTGAGTTTGTCCTGATTTTGGCCTCGCGTGTTCCCATTTCAGCGCCAAACTGATTTCTTTTACGATCGCAATCAACTTATATACGTTAACGTGATGGTAGTTATAACCTCTTAGCTCCAAGACTACACCGGTTGCTATGCTGCTAGCATCACACCATATTACACCTACTCGTATGTTTTGTTGTGGTGCACTCAATTGCCTTATCACTGGATCATCGTGTCTCAACCGCCGCATCAACCTTGTCTCCCCAACTCTTCAATCCCGCCTGCCTTTATAACTGCACGGAATCCCGAGCCAACCTTGCCCCTTGTACTTCCTCGCTCCACACCTAGAAAAGTGGAAACTCTGCTTTTCCGTCTGCGGCTGGAGGACCGTTGTTTCTGGCAAATCAAGACCAACGCCACGACCGAAGAGAGCAGATGCCATCATTGCCGCCACCCTGAAGCCACCCTTGACCACTGCCTCAAGCATTGCCCCGCAACTGCTTTTCTGAGGAGAGGGCCTCCGACAACATCTGAGGGTCTTGTGCGCCGCCTATGCAGCCACTTAAGTCTGTTTGAACTGCGTCGGCTGGTGGAGTGTCAGCCCCCCCTTTAATTTTCATATGTATGTTCATGTCCGGGAGGGTGAATTCATGGCGATGTGCATACGTATACTGCATGCCTATGCACATCTAATGTATGTATGAGTGTGTGTGGCCAAGGCCACACACACTCATACATTGAATCACCCCCCCCCACCTCCAATTTTTACATATATGTCTCTCTGTCCGGAAGGGTGATTCATAGCGATGTGCATACGTATATCGCATACGTATGCACATCTAATGTATGTATGAGTGCGTGTGGCCAAAGCCACACACACTCATACATTGAATCACCCCCCCTTCCTTTACATTATATACGTTAGATGTCATCACTAATATCAATATTCAGCTATATTTTGAAGGGTGCATTCACTGAGATGTGCATGCGCATTTTGTATGCGTGTGCACATCTTGTGAATGTATGAGTGTGTGTGGGTGGGCCCACACACACTCATATGTACAAATCACCCTCCAAACGGGCTCACTTTAAAAGCCCGTGGGAGCTTCACTCCCGAATTTAATAGACTAGACTAGACCGAGCCAACCCGCGATCGGGTAGTGAGCAACTAATTTGCCACACAGCGAGAGGAGCTCCCGTCTGCTCACCTCATCCGTCATATCCGGGATGATGCTTCTCCTGAACATCAGCTTTCCGCTCCCCTCTACTCACAGACCCAACACCGTTCCTCTTTTCATCAGTTCCGGCTCCTTTGATACCAATCCAAACCGAGCCAAGTGTTCCACTACGTCCGGCACCAGTACAACAGTATTATCCACTACAATGTCATCGAGGTAGGAATCCGTGCGCTTCTTCATCACTTCAGTCTTCTTCAGCACTGTCTTCAGGATCTTCGTCATTATCCTTGGAGCTGAGGACAGCCCAAATCCTAGTCCGGTCAAGCAATATGTTTTACCTTTATATTTTACTAGTTGGCATTTCTACAGCTTCTTCGCCACGTGAATTTGCAGGTAAGTCGCCTGTAGACGCACCATTCATTTGGCGCCATTTGCGTACTATCGTTACATATGTTTACAAAAAAATCGCCAGTGTGACACCTTTCAAACTGGTTCAGCTCTCGGAAGTCCAACACCGGCCGTACTTTGTTCTTGGTCGACTGCACCACTGCCATCAGAGGAAAGATTCCATCCTCCACTGGCTCTTCTTAAGGACTCAGAATTCCTTCATCAATCTACCGCTGTACTTCGGTATCAAAGTCACCTCTCACCCCTTTTCCGAGAGTCCGTTCACAGCAGCTAACTTTGTTCTTCAATGTAGGCAAGCCTCCTTTGAGGTACCACTCTACCTCCCACTTCTGGCCATCAAATTTCGCCAGGAAGTCTTCGTCCTCAATTGTACAAGGTGTATCCTTCTCGTCAAGGTCTTGCTTCGTGGCGACACTACCTTCCTTGGCCCTCATTGTCATCCCTACTTCTATCACCGGCGTTTGACGGCTCCTCTCTTTCCATTCCGTCCTCGAGTCACGTATCACTCCAAACCTCACTCGTCCGGCGACACACGTGACTTCTCCGAGCTGAGCAATTGCATCCATTTCCAGCATAACTTCAGTTCCCTTTATGACCGTTATTCCGCATTCAAGAGAGGAATGAAAGATTGGGGTGGTCCCATGACAGCGAAAGTATAAATGTTACTATAAGCATGCGATTGGAGTAACTCAGCTTGAGTAGATGGATACAAACAGATTAGGTAAGCGAAGCCATTACCGGAGGCAAAGAGTGGGATGTCGATAGATGAGAGATGGCGCTGACCGCGGGTGCTAAGCATCATTCTACTAAAGCAGTGGCGCTTAACTTTGTTGGAGGTGCTGAACCCCGCAACTTTCATACATGCATTCATCGAACCCTTCGTAGTTGGAAAAATAAAATGTGTTTTTTTTTATAATTCAAATTCAAAACATAGGAACTATATACTGTATTAGTGCACAAACTGTACCATGGGTCATTTACACACGAAATCACTGTGTTCAAAGAACAAAGCCAACAAAACGTGAATTTCACATAAAACAAAAACATAATGAATATTTACTGTAAATCAATGTGAACCCAAGGGTGAACCAAACCTTCGAACCCCGGAAACTGACTCATCGAACCCAGGTTAAGAAACAGTGTACTAAAGGAATTGCATTCAACAGATTTTTTTTCTATCCTCCTCCCTTCAATGAGATAATAAGATATATAGGTATAGAGAATGGTATAATGAAATATGGATTTATCATGAAGTCACTAGTTGTTATAGTTAGATTATTATTGTGTTTAGGAAAGCATATGTGTCGTATTGCCAGACAAGGTGCCGGTGTCCCTAACACAACATACACGATAAATTAGCGAAATAAATGAGTGAATGAGCGCAATGTGACCTCCGTTGCTCACTGTATCTTAGTGTTGAACTTGGTGATAAGGATTTTTTTTTTTTTTTTTTTTTTTTTTTTTTTTTTTTTTTTTTTTTTTTTTTTTTTGGACGGACAGAGGAATGCCGACGTAAGCAAATCCATGTGCCTTTCTTCTCGGATCATTGCTATCACGAAAAAGATTCTTCGAGTATTTATTGATTGATCTACTGAATAACGCAGAAAAAATAATAAATATTCAAAATAAACCATTGTTACACCTGAACTAGATCCTTGGAGCTCAAAGACGGCACAATAGGTATTTCTTGTTTGCCTGCTACTTGCTTTTGTTAAATTACTCTTGCTTATTATAGTAAGACTGAATGATGAACTGAACATAGCTGAATGATGAACTAAGAGAAGTTAAACCTATGCTAATGTTAGACACACTGTTGAGATGTTCTCACGGAAGCCTGATTATTGTAAAGGGCCATTTACACGATCAAACTGTTTGTCAAACCCGGTTTGTCAAACAAATGTTTGAAGTGATGTTTGACCGTGTGAATGGGGTATTTGGTTGTCAAACGCGTTTGTCAAACGTGTTTGACAACCAAATACAGCATTCACACGGTCAAACATCACTTCAAACATTTGTTTGACAAACCGGGTTTGACAAACAGTTTGATCGTGTAAATGGCCCTTAACAGAAGTTGTTTGTACTCAAACAAAGTAGAAAAAGCAAGTAGCCTGGCGTGCCGCCACCTTAATTAACTCATTCATGACTATTGGCGTCCCATCTAAGTTTCCAAAGAGGCAACGCCGACAATGACATGCGACTTGTCTGACTTTGTATGTTGAATGTGACTTTTTACTAGTAAATGTTGTCTTCACCAGGACAACGTTTGAGTTTCACGTACCATGTGATATGTTCTCTTTTATGATAAATGCCAAGAAACAGTTTCCTCGGATTCAACAGCCACAGACAACTGCTGCCGATGCGCATTTATTGCGCTGCGTTCGTTAGATATAAGTGATATAGAAAATATATGAGATGAAATAAGATTAGATAAATACTTAGATAAATAGACAAATAGAAAATTAATAGACATATACATACATAAATTAAATAGACAAATAACACAACTAATTCTATAAATGCACCTTAATTTCTCTTGTAAAGTCAATGACGGTGATAGAACGTTGGAGATGTGTATTGGGCAAAAAATTATAAAAGCGAACGTAGTTTTAAGAAGAAAAATGTACATAGATATACATGGGTTAGAGCGGTTGGTGGGAGTGTAGAAAAGAGAGCATTATTGGACTATGTAGTGGTGTACAAAAGGAAAACTGGACGTGACTGTGTTAAGAGGAGAGAACGATAGAATGTCAGGTCTTCATCTAACGAAAGAGTGAATGTAAATAAGATAAATAAGAGAAAGGAGAGACATGTAAAGTAAGAAGAGAAATTCTAATGAAAGTATGACAAAAGTGAAAGATACTTGGAATCTAGTGCAAACTATGAATTTTTTTTTTCTCCAATGGAGCAAAATAATTTCAAACTTCAATGCTCGAATGATCCAGAAGTGGGACGATTTGATGTATGACTTCGAAATGCATTGGCCGAGTTGCAATAATGTGTTTTTACGTGTATATAAACTACAAAACGAGTTTAATGAAGTTATAGATGTGAAGAATGAAACTTAACAAACTCAGTGATGACGTTGAACTTTATACACACACACACACACAGTCACACACACACACATATATATATATATATATATATATATATATATATATATATATATATATATATATATATATATATTTATAATTGATTATGATTTATTCTTATTGATAATTAACA
>NC_134816.1:23425158-23505158 GCF_046742065.1 Oratosquilla oratoria | reverse complement strand
AGCATCATCATCGCAGCCCACCTAATCTCCACCTCACCAGTTGGACACTTATTAGCGCCACTGGCGCTCGCCATCTTCTCGGACACGAACTGGATGTACTAGATGTACACACTAGTACCTCCAACTGTCTAGCAACACATCACACACAGCTAATATTGAGAAACTAATAGACAGTCCCTAAATCGGATCCCTCCGCTGGGACTAATTTTTAAAGAAAGAAGAAAAATAAAATGGAATCTCCATTACTTCAATTGCCACAGAAGAAGCACCTGGAGGTACGAAAACGCGTTTTGGCTTTCGACTATGCCTATTTCTATCTCATGGCATACGGCGAATTACTCGGACTCCTGCTTATGGAAGGCAAAGTCGCCTTACGAAAGAGAAGATTGACAAAAAGCTTTGTCACAACAAGCTTGCCATTTCATTTAATGGAATATGCTTGACAGAGCATCTCCTGCCCATTTAAACGAAGAATATATACATATATATATATATATATATATATATATATATATATATATATATATATATATATCGCACATATACTTATACTAATCACGATGAACCCACACTCGGAATAAAAGGAAACTTAGAAGAAAGTATAACTTCTATATTTCGGCTAATAGCTATAGCCCTCTTCAGGAAAGATGAATAATACCGACGCAGAAAATGAGTATAGACGATGTGATAATAGTCAACAAAACAAAAACGCCTATGAAGACAGTGGAAGTAAAGAGGACATCGCATGATAGCACACCGAAATAGAAATATAGACTTGGTAATTGAGATATATAAGGAGGTTAATAATAATAATAATATCGCATGGAGAATAGTCACCCCAGACTTCGACAGGGTGACAATTCTTCAATTGGGGCTATCCTAGGGTGACAATTCTTCATGTGGGCCATCCTGGGTTTACTGAGGGACTTCGTATTAAGATCACAGCAAATACAAGAAGTTTGTCGCTACAAAGGAAGACCACTTCGAACCTACCTGAGATCCTGCGAAGATACAAGATTTTCATTGGTAATATACAGTACATGTATTACGGAGCCCTAGAAATCAAGGCTGAACAAAAATAGTCGTTAACTTAATGTATTTTTTTCTATTGACCTCCTGATCTATCGATCTCATTTACCACGTCTCTGACTTTATTTTTCCGTTTGGTGTTCCTAACTGTAGAAGCGGTGGTATCCACCGACAAAACACAATCTGATGTATCTGATATATAACACATATTACACAGAGTAGGTAAGTAATTTGAAATTTTAAAGTTAACCCTCACTTACTTCTACATCTATTTTTAAGAATTTATTCATATGATTGATATACAAAGCAAAAGTAACTTTTTTCTAAAAAAGTAGAAAAATAACCATAATATGTCACACTATGATTAATGATATTAAGAATTATCTTTAGTATCTTATGAAATATTATATAGTTTATCATAGTATACAATTTATTATCATAAGTCTTTTATTTGATTAAAACTCCTTCATTTGTTACATATTTTAATGTTTATATTTCAGCCTCGAGTTTCATTTACTGGAAAGTTTTTGGAGTAACGCAAGTTACGATATAATCTCATCTATGAAGTCAATGTGCAACGAGGATGGGTCTGGAAGTTTCCCAACCTTCAATGGCATCATCATCTACTTTACAATGTGTTTATTTGGAAGCGTAGTGGTAAAATATATAATAAGGATACATATTTACGATATTTATTAGGATACATATTTACGTTAAATTCTCATACTTGAAGTCGATGAGCAACGAGAACGTTGGGTCTGGGAGTTTCCCAAGCTTCGTTGGCATGCATCATCTATACAATGTGTTTATTTAGAAGCGTAATGGTATACATATTTAGGAAGGTAAAAATGAATTTCTCATAGTGCATCTATTGATTCTTGGCATATAATTTAGTTGGTTACCATATAAGTTTTTTTTTCTATAATGTTTGATGTATACACATTTAATGTGACAGTGAGAATTGATGTGGCAACAGAACCAAATCGAACTTATTTCTGTGAAAACCACAATGGATATGTTTCAAATGCTTTCTGTGTCATTTTCGTAATTTCATACATTGTATTTTTATATATGTATCCAAGTGCAAAATAAAAGCAAGGTTGGTCCACCGCGATACCTGTTTTTGGGTGTCGGTGTTATTCTGTTATTTTCTGTCTCCCATTTCTGTTCATACAATCGTTTGGTTTCCTGAAACATTTATTCTCGTAGTTTCCTATAACGGTTTCCGAGTTACACAACCCATCCCATTTGCTTTAACAAGTTGCTGTATATAGTATTGAGTTTTGAGCAGAAATACAGGTAGTGCATGGCTGGTGTGAGGGTGTGGGATTGTTCTGTGATGGGTGATTGGTATGCTGTGGCTTATTACCCCCCCCCCTCCCCCGTATCGTCTATCTTGCGTGGAGCGTTCTTGATATTAAGTCCTTGTCTCGTCATCAGGTTCGCTTTGAAAGAGTCCCAGTGTGCATTTTTTTTATGTCGAGTTTTGGTGTGCTTAGCATGTTTGGGTTTTTCAGTCCCGATTCCACAAACTTCAACCCCAAGCTAACTTGATCCCCCTCTCCAATATTAGCCCACTCCTCTCGAATTACATCTAACTTATTTTACTTAAAGAAAGTGATAGAAGACTTCTATGAACAAACAGTTGAATTCTAGACTGTATTCTTATTTTCAATTAAAAGATGACAAATATAATTCGAAATTAGATTTAATTAATATTTCCACTATGATACCTTTTCGGATACCCCCACGAACACCAAGGGATTTCGAGGCACTATTTTAGGAACATCTACGTTATGGTCTTTTGCAATTTTTCATTCTTATGTTCTTATCCTAAAAATATACATTTTCTTTTATTTGTAGCTTAGGTATACAAATTTAAAGTTAGTCCTCAACTACTAAGTATATCTTATTTAGAAATTATGTTTTCTATAATAAACATTATACAGATAATTCAGTAATAAGATAAAATTTAAATAAAATAAATTAGACATAATTTAAAGAAATGTTTTAATTTTAGTCTTTTTATATTACATATTGCATCAAATCATTAACTTAAACTTTAAATTTCGGCCGTGGTTTGAACAGTTCGCTTTACCATACTTACAGAAATACTGCGGTCGAACAACCATAATCAGGGATTATTATATTTTTGCATTCCTACTGAGGAAGGGTTAGTATACGTAACTTTAGGAACAAATTATATGATACTGACGGCACGTCCGGTATGATCATACAAGCTTGCCTAGCTCAAGGTCTAAATATATAGGTCAGACCGTTTACGTTCTTCTGCGCAGCTTCTGACGTCATTTGGCTGAGTCCATTTTCTCTTTGTGATACACTGAAGAAAACTGAAACGCCAAGGAAGACAGGAACTATAATATTTTATATATATATATTATATATCATATATATTATATATTCATATATATAGACAGGAACTATAATATTTTATATATATTTTATATATTTGTCAGAATATAACTAATTGCGTGGATCAGTGCGAGCGAAGGCGACGTCATTTTCGAACAACGGACCAGCTTCAACTGACAGCTATAGGACCCGCTAACCCCACTTTGAACAGCCAGGTGACGTTCACGGGCCCGCTGCGCCAACTCCCTCGAAATTCGGTCGGAAGTGGTTAGACCTTATATTCTTAGATCTTGGCCTAGCTCTCTTTGGATGCCTAACGAGCTGCTCTACGTATAGGAAGATTATAGGCCGTTAGGCATACAAACTTAAATTAAGAACTAGGCAAGCTTCCATTCCACTTATACCGTTATCAATTATGGTGTTTTGTAAACGTTCATAGGCTGTGAACCCTATTTTAGAAGGGCTTTGCAAAAATAAATATAGTTTTGTTGAAATCGTAATATGCTTGCAATTGTATTTTTAAGATAGGAAACCATATAGGCTAGGAATAGATTTTCTATTTTTGCTAAAGTAATTCTAATACAATATTTAACAGAATTTTTAAAATATTTATATAAGATTATATTTATTAATAATGTATTTATTTTTTTAATTATCCTTAAAATGTTTGACACAGAAAACATAATTCTTAAATAGAAAATAAAAGTGGTTAAGGATCTTTAAATTTGTATACCCAAATTGGGTGTTTGTACGAGAAAATATATCTAGTTTTAGAATCTGCACCCCAGCAACATTTAGTACACAAATGAAACCCATAAAAAGTAACATGAAGGTGAATAATAACAATAATAATAATCTGCTCATGCTCAGCCGTTGTGGCGGTTTGCCATGCGTCGGGGTACACAGGGACGATACACGAACTGTGAACTCAGGATGGTCACATACCATGCCCAGGTACAATTTTGCATGTTCTCTTTCATAATGTTATTTATTTTCACGAAAACCATATCTAAATCTGATCAATTATCTCAAAAGTATCAGAGGAAGCACTACAAGTGGAGGAAAGGGAATGATTGATTGATTTTTGGAATTTTTGGCTCGAAGGCCAAAGGAAAGGGAATGAGGGATTGTCCGTGTACCCCGTCACAGCCGCCTAGGTCGGTCTCGTATGTGATCGAATCTCATATATTCCCTCATCTCATCAAAATTGGCTCTCCTGAAGTCCGACACTAGAACGTTATTAGAATTATTTAATTCTTTCCAATTAATATTAAGTCTTATTTTTTGATGATCACAAGAGCCTAGACTATCTCCCACTAGTCATGAGCACCCACTCGTTAGGTGCTCATTACTAGTTAGAAGTAATCCAGAGTATTTTCTCCCCTCGTATGATCGGTAATAAACTGTTTTAGCAAATTATCCTGCACCGCATCTATGAAATTTTGCGTTTCCTGGTCTCCTATTAAAAATTCCCAGTCATTTTTTTTTCTTTCTATAATTAAAATCTCCCACGATCAATACGTTTTTGTACTGGGACGTCCTACGAATTTCATGAATCAGGGGATCAGTCTGCTCAATGCTGAGGTTAGGTCTATATAGAAAGCCAATAATAAGTTTCTTATTCTTGCCTATAATCTACACAGATTCCGTACTCTCCTTTTCTTTAATCGAATTGTTGGTAACACAGTTTGTTGTATTTTAACGAAAAGTGCTACTCCTCCCCCACAACCTGTCCTTGTGGAAATATATCCTTCTATTATAATAATTGTGAGAAAATCTGAGAACTTACTTGTTGGCGTTCTCAGACTAGTGGTCTGAAGTTAATTAGAAGTAAAAGGCTTCTGTTGAGAAGACGCGGAAAGGTTCCTTGCCACGTTTCTAGATACGAGTAGGTGTCTCAGCGTCCAGAGCTCTGGGAGTGATCTGAGACTGACGGAAGTAGCTGTATACGGCGGGACTCTTAACATGTTCGAAAACTCGAAGCCACGGGTTAACTTTAACCTTAAGCAAATTCTCAAAGTTTCCCGATTTTTAAACCAAAATTACCTTATAGATTCAATAATAATAATAAAAAAAAAATTAGGGAGGGGATTTTAATCGTATTCTATTTAAAGTTACGATAGGTGTGGTTCGAAGATTCGGAAAAGGTTCCTAAATCGAAAGAAATTACCGTAATGCTTTGAGGGAAATCACCAAACCAAGGTAAACATTACGATGCCCAAACAACAATTACCACAACCTCCCCGACAACAAAAAGAAAGTGTTTAATGAATATAACACTTTCGAGGAAAATTTACAACAACTTCTTGAGTGCTAGAGACCTTACTTGGTCTCTAGAGGCTAGCGCAGTCTTACGAGTTGGTCTCAAAGAGGTAGGTTCTAGAGTGATACAATAATTTTCCAAAGAAATAACCTCCTCCAGAACAGGAACCCCAGGGGATTAATTTTCATGACGGGAATGTAACTCGGCATGGAGTTCTAGAGGGATTAAAAGTCTAACGTTGACTTTGATAGATTTTCCATCGGGCTTAATGACAGACAGTACGTATCACATGGTCTTAGTCAGGGAAGGTCTCAATAACCCGAACTAAGGGCCAGAAGGGTCTGGTCTTAAAAGGGAGTTTCAAAAAAGCAATGTCACCCTTCTCCCAGCTTCTAGAACTGTGGTAGGCAGCTCTATCCCTTTCCCTTAAGCTGACCAAGTACTCTGTCAGCCATCGTTTCTTAAACTCTTCATAAAAATAATCCCTACAATCCATGACTAAGTTAAGAAGAGAAGGATAGTCTTCTCCTGATTCCCATTCAGGGACTTGTTCCAAGTCTCCAAACATCAAGGAAGGAATGGTCCTTCCAATAAGGAAATGATTTGGGGTAATGACATCTACCTCATTTTCACAGGAACGATATGTAAGAGGTCTATTCAAAATTTTTCGATCATCGGACAAAGGAGTGGTAATCTCAGCCAGGGAAGGAACTGACCTACCCAATATCTTATAGAGACATTGTTTCACTGTCTGAATTAACCTTTCCCAAGTGGCACCATACCATGCAGCATAAACAGGGATGGTTTTATGTTGAACACGGGAAGTTTTAAACTTCTCTTCAAATTCAGAAGAAGACAAAAGTTGTTCAATAACACTTCCCGCTTGTACAAAAGATCTAACGTTGTCAGAATAAACAGCAGAAGGAATTCCATATATGTTAGCAAACCTAATGAAAGCCAAAATGAACTCAGGAGTGGACATAGTATCCACAACTTCCAAATGAACAGCTCTAGTATTGTTGGATGGAATCTCAACATATGAGTTGTGGTAGTACGTGGTCGTAGTTGAGCGGTGTTCGGAGGCTTTAGAATAAAATGCAGCGGAGCAGCGGAGCTCTGTCTCTCTGTGATCTTTCTCTTCTTTATTTGGTGACAGGTGTTTATATACATGGCTCGTGGTTAGGTTGCCGAAGAGATAATATTTATTTACAAGATGCAGTTTTAGCAAATGTTAGAAATCAGGATAGGGTTTACATATTTTACAATTTGCATATACATATATACAATGACATACAGTTGTCCGAGGTTGGACAGGATAGACATATCCCGTAGGAAAAAACAATTTGTATCAAATGGTAATATCGCTTGGGTTTTCTGATATGTCGGTACTGCCGTCCAGGTGTTCATTGTGAGGTCTGACGGCCTGGTCCGAACAATAGCGACTTGACCATAGATGACCGCGGGACGACCCTTCCGTGACAAAGTGAGGTCGAGTACCAGTTGCCTCCTTGCTTTGCACCCATGCATCTTATGCGTGCTGGTAGAATAAGCAGAGGTGGTAGATGAAGATCTAGGAGATTTTGGTGGTAGAATACGTCTTCTAGGAGGTCTAGACGCTAACAGTTGCTCGGCATACGCTACCAGTGTCTGTCCTCGCGACACCTTGAGCTTGAGATCCACATAGGCTTGGTGCACGAACTGTTAAGGAGATAGAAGGAGGGGTGTGCCTAGGTGAAGGGGTTGACCTTCCCTGAGTGGCAAAGGTGATCTGCACAGCTAGAAGGGAGATACTTGGTTATGGCATGATAAGATGAACATGAATGATAAATATTGGTTTTTGGAAATAGATGCTTGGATTTGTTGGGGCTAAAGAAACTTATACAATTCTATTTCTGAGGCTATAGCGAGGTGTCGGGATCGGTGGAGTGGTAAAGGTGTTTGTGTCTAGAGTCTCGGTCGTGTGTGTTGGTTGTAGTATGGGCGGGGATGGAATGTCATCCATGTCGAGACCTCTAGGAACTAGTTTGATATGATCTAAATGTAGGATAGCCTCTGTGAGTTCGCGTAAGTGGAGAGCTTTGATCTTATTGTGCGGAAGTATGTCGGTGACCCGAAATGGACCATGGAATTTGGGTGCAAGTTTTGATGTGGGTTGGTGGTTGGTGTGGTATATTATGTCACCTACAGAAACATTGCAATCTCTGGAGTGAGCGTTCTTCAACCTAAGCATATCTGCTTTTGAGAGAGTCAGTGACTCATGTATTCTCTTGAAAAGTGTTGAAATTATTGAGAGTTACCTTGACAAAATCATTGAAATCATACACAGGGGGGGGGGGGTTCTGAAGTGAGTAGGTCGTACGGCATTTTCTTATCAGACCCAAACAAAACAAAATGGGGTGATTCCGAGATTGATCTATTGATTGCGCTGTTGATGCAGGCTTGTATCATGGGTATGTGTTCGTCCCAAGATGCGTGTATGTCTGTGGCAAGGTGTCTGAGAATATTGAGTATCTTCCGATTTTGACGTTCAACGAGTCCATTTGAGCTGGGGTGGTATGGTGTGGTGTTACACTTTGTAATGTTGAACTGTTGGCAGATATTTGTGAGGATGTCGTTATTAAATTCTACCCCGTTGTCTGAAATTAGTGTTTTCGGTGTGGTGTATGGGCAGATGACGTTATTGATAATTGACTGAGCTACACTTTTTGCTGTCTTGTCCGCTAAAGGAGAGAGGATGCAGAACCGAGAGAAATGATCGATGCATACGAAAAGGTACTGGTTTCCATTGAGAGTGATTGGAAGTTTGAGTAAGTCAATGGCAATGGCTTCAAAGGGTCTGGAAGGTGTTGGGTAATTGTGTATTGGTACTTGACCGCTAATGTGACCTTTATGAGTTATGCATGAGTGGCATGCGTCTATGTATGTGTGTATGTCTTTACGCATGGTGGGCCAAAAGTACTTTAACCTAGCTTGCGAGAGGCACTTGTCCTTCCCGCAATATCCTGCTAATGGAGAATCATGTAGTATTTTGAGAACTTCTGGAACAAGACTTGTGGGAACTACTAATTGTGTAACCATGCGGTTTGGTTCGCATTTGTTTGTGAGCAGTGTTGTGTGGTAGAGAACCTGGTCTATGAGAGAGTAGTTGTCTATGTTGGGAGGAAAATCGTCTGTGTTTGTAGTGTCACCTGAATTTAGATAGTGTATGATTCTTTTCCATAGGGGATCTGTCGCTTGAGCGGCAATGATGCGTTCTCGCGTAATGTCAAGTGGCTCTGATGCTTGACGTATTGTTGCTACGTTTCTACTAAGGGCGTCGGCGACATAGTTTGCATGGCCCTGGACGTAGTGGAAGGTAGGCATAAAGTCCTGGATAGTGAGGAACCATCTGGCTAGTTTCCCAGTTAGGTTCTTGCCTTTGAAGAGGTTTAAAACGGGTTGATGATCTGTGTGTACATGTATTTCGTATCCTGGAATGGTGTCTTTAAAATGTTTGAGGGCATATATGATTGCGAGCGCTTCAATTTCAGTGACAGAGTAGTTTTGTTCGTGCTTGTTTAATGCGCGGCTGGCGTAAGCTATAGGTCTAAGTTTGGAGTCGTGTTGTTGCATTAGTACTGCGCCAAGGCCTTTGTATGAAGCATCTGTGCATAGTGTGAAGGGTTTAGAGAAGTTTGGGAATGCCAGAACCGGGGCTGTTGTGAGTGCTTGTTTGAGCTTGTGGAAAGCGGTGTTGTGTTCAGACGTCCAGTTAAAAGGAGTATCTTTCTTGAGAAGGGCTGTTAAAGGAGCTGCCATGTGAGCATAGCCTTCGATAAAACGTCTGTAAAAACCTGAAAGTCCTAGAAATGATTTCACGTGTTCTGTAGAGTTAGGGGTTGGAAAATCTAGAACAGCCTTAACCTTGTCTTGAGAAGTAATGACACCGTGTGAGTTTATGACGTGTCCTAGGAACCTTATTTCCTTTTTGAGGAAGGAGCACTTTTTGAGTTTAAGTTTTAGGCCTGCCGCGGCTAATCTTGAGAAGACAGTTTGAAGTGTGTTAAGGTGTTCCGTGAGTGACCGTAAGGCAATGATAATGTCGTCAAGGTATATGAAGACAGTCTTTCCAATCAAACCATGGAATACCTTGAACATAAGTCTTGTGAAAACAGAGGGAGCAGAGACGAGTCCCATGGCCAACCTTTTGAAGTGGTAATGGCCCGTATTGGTACTGAAGGCTGTTAGAGGTTTTGATTCGTCATCTAGAGGTATTTGGAAATACCCTGACATAAGGTCGAGAGTAGAGAAGACCGTGTTGTGTTCGCCTATGGAGTAGATTGTGTCTTGGAGATGAGGAATAGGATGTCTTTCGGGAATGGTGAGTTTATTTAGCTCACGGAAATCAACAACAGGGCGAAAGGAGCCGTCGTGTATTGGAACGACAAAGAGAGGAATATTCCTGGGAGATAGGCTGTGTTCAATGATGCCTTGGTCGAGCATGTCTGCAATTATGTTGTCAACAATGTTTCTTTTACTGTGAGGAAGACGGTAAGCGGGTATGTACCGTGGTTTTGCATTTTGTTGAAGTGGTATATGATGTTGTATGATGTCTGTGAGACCTAATGGTTCGCCTGGGAGTGCAATTGCGTGTCTGTACGTGTTCAAGAGTGTCAGGAGATCTTCTCGTGCTTCAGGGAAATCTACATCGTTAATGTGTGGTGCTTTGATGGTTTCCTGTGTGTTCTGTTCTCCGTTGGTGATGGCGCATACGTGTTGTGAGTTGTCATGCTCGATTACGTGTACTGGGGCGGGATACACTGTAAAATCACAAACGTTCGTTCCTTTGTTCATCTGAAGAGGGGCATTGGTATTATTTGCAACTATGATTGTTGTGTGTCCTTTGCTCGATGTGTGAGATAGGGCGGATAAGAGAGATACACCAGATACACGGCAAGTGTCTGTGATGCAAAGAACATCTGAGTCGGGAGCTTTGAAGATACGCACTTTGAGTTTTGTGTACTCGCGTGGATAGAGTGTTTTGTCAGTTATTACAACCGCGTGAGAATTCGTGAGAGAGATCTGTGAGACGGTAGTGTATTGTGGTGATATTTCCTGGATGTTAGTGAAAACATCGTGTTTCTTGTGGTCGCGAGTTGACTTTGACATGCGCGCTGACAGTGTACGTCTATTACGTCTGTGGTGTGAGCTACGGGGGTGAGCGGATGGGGTGGGCGTGTCTGTTACACCAGTGTGCGTGTCTGTTACAAGTGTCACCTTTTCTGTTTCGTCACTGTTTTGTTCAGTTGTTGCTGTTGTTGATGTTGCATGCTGTTGCTCGATCATATGCAAGTGTTTGACGCGCGTGTTTTCTGTGTGTGCATGCGTGTTAGCTGTCTTTAAAGCCGTTATGAAGTGATTATTGAAACCAATGCCGTTTTGAGCAAGATAGATGATGATGCCATTTCTTTGCATCCATGTCAAACCTATAAGAATATCTGCGGGAAACACTACGTCCGCTATGTATACTGTCGTTGTAATGGGAGGACAGTTGGCATGCAGGGAGATGTCTAGTTCGGTTTTTCCTATGATGGGAAAGGGAACTCCGTCTACATTTTGTAATGTGATATCCGTTGGTTCTATAACTGTTACTCTACGGTGTCGGAACCGGAATTGGTCGAAGGAAACCTTTGACATTAGATTAACTGGGGATCCTGTGTCCAGAAAGAGTAGTTGTGGAAGGTTGTTGACCGTGGCCTGAAATGTCTGCCACCAGATATGTTGGATGGAATCTCAACATATGAGTTGTGGTAGTACGTGGTCGTAGTTGAGCGGTGTTCGGAGGCTTTAGAATAAAATGCAGCGGAGCTCTGTCTCTCTGTGATCTTTCTCTTCTTTATTTGGTGACAGGTGTTTATATACATGGCTCGTGGTTAGGTTGCCGAAGAGATAATATTTATTTACAAGATGCAGTTTTAGCAAATGTTAGAAATCAGGATAGGGTTTACATATTTTACAATTTGCATATACATATATACAATGACATACAGTTGTCCGAGGTTGGACAGGATAGACATATCCCGTAGGAAAAAACCATTTGTATCAAATGGTAATATCGCTTGGGTTTTCTGAGATGTCGGTACTGCCGTCCAGGTGTTCATTGTGAGGTCTGACGGCCTGGTCCGAACAATAGCGACTTGACCATAGATGACCGCGGGACGACCCTTCCGTGACAAAGTGAGGTCGAGTACCAGTTGCCTCCTTGCTTTGCACCCATGCATCTTATGCGTGCTGGTAGAATAAGCAGAGGTGGTAGATGAAGATCTAGGAGATTTTGGTGGTAGAATACGTCTTCTAGGAGGTCTAGACGCTAACAGTATTAAAACAAGTAAATATTAAAATATAAGCCTTTACCTCCTCTCCATTCCTGTCTCTAACCCATAAATGCCCCCATGTAATCCACATACTTAGATTCACTCTAGAGGCAGGTAAAGAGGAAGGAGAAGGATAATTAACTGCACGGGAATTATATTTCCTACAAACTATACAATCCTTCAAAATGTTTAAAACAGCTTGTCTGGTCTTAAGGATCCAGAATCTATGCATGCGAAGGAAATTAAGTGTGGCTTGTAGTCCCATGTGCATAACTTGGCAATGTGCAACGAATACTATAAGTTTTGTCAAGTGATGAGATTTTGAAGAAAAAAAAAAAATAAATAAAAAAAAAAAAGGGATTGACAATCTCATATTTGAGCTCAATGTTCTTGTCAATTCTGCCCTTGGACCTTATCAAACCACTGTTGTCCAAGAACAAGTTCATTTGACTTACTAAAGGAGGTATGTCTTTGGTATTGGAGTTTTGTAGATAAGTCAATTCAACAGGGAAGGAATCCCTTTGCATTATTTCCATCAAATAATTAGATCCTGCCTTAACTGGGTCAGCATTAGACTTCTTAAACAAAAAGACAGCCTTAAAAATTAAAGAAGTGTAATGCAAAAGTTTGCTGTAAGAAGAAAACCTTTTAACATCATTTAGAGGAGGAGCGTCAACTTGGACAACAGCCACATCGACAATGTCTCCCTTGATGCTGGAGGGAATACATCCCAAGTGACCCTTGGGCCATGCATAAGGTGGCAAAAACAACCATTCTGGTCCATAAACCCACCAATTGAATGTTTCCTTGAACACCTTAGCACTGCAAGGTTTAGTTAGGAAATCAGCCATATTATGTTCAGAAGGAACACAAGTAAAGGAAATTGGAGTATGCTTGTCCTTGAAAATTTCTAAAAGATTGGAAATTTCCTTCAGTCAATTATTGACAAATATATTCTTCCTTGGAGCCTTGTTGGTCAGGATCTAAGAAAGGGCAACTTGACTATCAACAAGGAGCACTACAGATTCAACCAGTAGGGAAGACACCAGTCCTTCCTCAAAAATAGCTTTGAGGCATCATATTGATAGTAAAGCTGCCATAAGTTCCAAAGAAGGTAATGTTCTTTGTTTGATAGGAATCACCTTGACCTTGGCAAATAGAAGAGAGCCATAAGACTCCCTTAACTCTCTTCTTTCTTGCCCTACATAGATGGCAACTCCATAGGCTTCCTTAGAAGCATCAGTAAAAACAAATAATTTAGTGGGAGATTCAGAGCAGTTTTAGAGCAGAAAGTTTTCCTTTTAAAGGATAAGTCATTAACCTCCCTAAGTTTTCACATTACTTTTTCCATCTTGAAAGCAACTCACTATCCAATTTCCAATCCCAATCCACCATTTTTTGGCACATCTCTCTAATGAGAATTTTTCCTTGTAACAACACCGGAGAAAAAAGACCTAATGGATCAAATATAGAAGCTAAAGAAGAAAAAACTTGCCTCTTGGTCGAGACATCTTTGTTAAGGGAAACATCCTTGATTCTCAAGGTATCATAATTCTTGTTATAAATATATACCAACACCTTTACCTCTTCTTTATTGCAAATGACTTCTTGTTAGAGCTTTAAGAACAGAAGTCTTATTGCAAGTCCCCTCCCTGAGAGGTAAACCTCCATTGAGTATGATCTCATTAATTCCCTCGACCAAGGCAGGGAGGGAACTAAATTCATTAGTAGTGTAGACCAGATTGTCTACATAGAATTTATCATTAATTAAAGAGGCAGTTAGTTTGTCAGGTTGCATAAAAAGATGATGTTGGATAATGGTGTTCAATATGAAGGGAGAGTAGATGAAACAAAAAATGATAGTATTATATCTGTATGGAATATACTGGTCGTTAATCCTCCTAAAGAAACAGAACCTATTACGATCACCCTCATCCTTCAAACGGATCTGCAAGAAGGCTTTCATAACATCAGCCAAAATGACATAATTGTTGGTTCTGAAGTACAACAAAAGAGAGAGGAGGTTATTCATCAAATCAACTCCCGGGAAAGCAGCTTCATTTAAGGAAGGAGTTTTTCCTATTTTGAGTGAACAGTTGAAAACAGGTCTTATTTTAGAGGTGGCAAGATCATTATTCTTGAGCATATGTTTATGTGGTATAAAAATTTGGCCAGGAACTCTTTTAGTAATTGGTTCAATAATACCTAAGGCCTCTTGCTGTTCAAACACAGCTTCATACTCCTCCCTAAGACCCTTTTGCTCAAGTTTGTCATAGACCCATTGTGCCACTGCCAATGCAATCTTAAGATTAGAGGAAACAAGGTCCACCAAATCCCGTTTCCACGGGATCTTTACATAAAAAACCTGTCTAGATTTATCAATTACTAAAACATCAATATCAGGGGTTTGTTCTTCTTTAATGTCAATGGATTCTAAAGAATAGAAATTATCAAGACCATATTCTACATTAGAGTTAACAAAGACTTCCTGCAAAGGATCAAATTGTAAACTTACAGGTTCTAGGCAGAAATTAATTTGTAACTTATCCTTGCCTAACCTTTTGGGAGGAAAGTACTTAACAGTCCTTTTAGACTGAGTAAAGAAAGTTTCTTTCTCAGACAGCGCAGGAGACGATATAGATAAATCGATGCATGAAAAGGTGCCCCTAGCATTGTCTACACGAGTGGGATCGCCAGTGTTTAGGAGGACCAGGTTGTTGATATTTAGAACTGCCTCCATCTGCTCCCCTCGAGCACATGTTCTATCACTCCCCCACATGTGATGGTAGGAGTTAAAGTCTCCGACTATAAGTTTATGGTGGGGCAGCTGTCTTATAAGGTTATTTACCTACTGTAGCGGAAATGGTTGGTCTGGAAGTAAGTACATGGAGCAGATGG
The DNA here is from genome assembly GCF_046742065.1 of Oratosquilla oratoria. Classification (NCBI taxonomy): domain Eukaryota; kingdom Metazoa; phylum Arthropoda; class Malacostraca; order Stomatopoda; family Squillidae; genus Oratosquilla; species Oratosquilla oratoria. The sequence goes on along the minus strand of NC_134816.1, from coordinate 23,490,242 downwards.
ACGCAAGTTTGTTCTGTACTTTCGTTTTTACGGCAACTGCCTCCAAAGTTGTGGATAATGGCAGCTCCGCTTGGGGAAGGCAGTCGCTGACAGCAACTGCGACCCCCCACCCACTTCCAGGCGCGAACCTGTCCTTCCTATAGATGGTAAAGTCTTTCAGGTGTAATTGAACACTGGGATTTAGGAATGTTTCCTGTAGACATATAACTGAGGGGTTGTTTATAGAGTTGAAAATAGATAGGTCATTTACTTTATTTCTAATACCTCGGCAATTCCACTGGATGATTTTCATATATATATATATATATATATATATATATATATATATATATATATATATATATTATTCTTTTTGTTTTATTTTATTTTATTTATTTTTTATTTGCTTCGATTTCTTCCTTTCTTGGCCTTAGTGGGAGAGGTGTGTTTTGCCCCCGATGCTCGGTCTGGGCTGGATATTGGACTTAATAGTCGTTTGCAGGAGCCGGCGATCTCCATGGGGACATCCTCTTCCACATGTGTAGGCACACGTAGTGGAAGCTCTGGGATAGTCGGGGAAGGAAGGTGCGAGTGCGTGGTTTGTTTGGTAGGTGGGCAGAGATCTTTGTCCTTATTAGAGTGTTTGCTCTCAGTTTGTGTTTCAACGGTTCTGTATGTTTTCTTAACTGCAGAAACATAGGAAGTTGCTCCGGAGGGACTAGTTGGGGTAACTTGTCTTTCCATCACACGCTTCCGTGCTTCGTAGGAGATGCCAGAGGTTGCTTTCTCGGTACAACTTTATTTTTCTACTTTGAAGGTGGGACAATCTCGGGAGGTGGATGCATGACTGTTGTTAGAGGGGCAGTTGACACATTGAAATACATTTGTAGAGCAGGCATCTGTAGGATGTTCTCCTGCACACTTACCGCACACGATCGTTTGGCTACGACAAAACTTAGCAAGGTGACCATATTTAAAACACTTATTACAACGCAGAGGGTTGGAGACATATGGTCGTACTGAAACATTGATGTATCCAACTTTGACTTGGTCAGGGAGGGTTGTGGGGTTGAAAGTGAGGATAATAAGGGGTGTGTTGACTCGCATGTTCTTTTCCCGGTCCATTCGCGATATGAATTTGACATCTAGAATACCTTCGTCTTTCATTTCTTCGATGATGTCAGACTCGTCCATGGTCATCAAATGTCTGTAGTGGATTACTCCTCTGCAGGAGTTGAGTGACTTAGGGAGGGGGGCAACAACATCGAAGGTATGAAACTTCTTGGCCTTAAGCAAGTCGCGTGTGGCTTTCCCAGAGTTGGTGGTAACTTGGAGATCTCTGCTTCTAAGTTTCCTAACCTGGTTGATATCATGAGTATAAAAGCACAAACATATCTTCAGAATAAAGGGATTGAGATAAGCTAATCGGGTTTGGTCTGAATGGAGAAAAACATGCCTAGCCTTATCCGGGTCAATATGAAGGTCGTCAGGGGAAGTGTTTTTCGTTTGCAGAGGTGGAGTTGAAGACTCCATTCTGCACGTTGGGGTGGGGGACAAGCCCCCAGCTACACAAGAAGTGTGCACAGAAGACTCACAGGGACAATACTACAAGGGTCACACAGTTCCCTGGCAACTGGTGACAGCCGCGTGGAAAGACACGCTGTGTGCCCAATGGGGACTGGGTCTACACTACTCTATTCTATTCTACGACAGGGTAATACCAATTTCCCGCCGGGCCGGACGACCAAGGAGTCTCACGAGCCAGCAAGGACTCGTAAGGATCCCGGAGAGCTACAAAAAGACGGAAACGTGTAAAAGAGAAAGATCTGGGAAAGGCCCAGAATTGGGTAACAGAGTTATACTGCCTATATGAATTACATCCAACGTTACTTTGGACTTCAAGAACAATTCAACTCCAGAGAGTAGCCCAGGCAAGTATAATTGTCTTTGACGAAACCTTCTTACGTTATTATATATACAACCACTGACCTTCCTAGATATATTTTATGAGTGTAACTCAATACAATATCTAATATAAAAACAATAAATTAAAATATGTATATAAAACTATATTCTATTACTTTATCTAAATTATATTTTATTTCTATATCATCCTTATTATGTTTGGTGTAGAAAAAATAATTTCAAAATAAAGATGTACATAGTAGTTAAGGACTAACATTAAATTTGTATACCCAAGCCACAAACAAAAAGAAAATATATTCTAAAGGATTACAGCATAGGGATGAAGACCGCAAGGGTGTTCCTTAAGTAGTGCCTCGAAATATCTATAGGGAACCAAAACCGATACTTGCGGGTATCCAAAAAGGCATCATGGAGGAAATTTATGTACATTTAATTTCGAATGACAGTGTAAGAGGCCGGTAGATAGAGGTAGACATTTAGGTAGATCAAGGGGTAGGTGGAGAGGAATGTCAATTTCATTACGTTATGATACAATGGCCGACTGCAAGTTGCATAGTTGCAGAATGGCAGAGTTACCGTCATATGTTTGTAAATATATATTAGGATATCGAGAGGTGCTGATGTTACTAATATGTAAACACTGAGCTCGTTCTGCTTGCGTAAACAAGAATTCTAGTAACAGTATAACAGTCTTTCTGATTGGAGAAAAGGGTGGAGAAAAATTGTTGGTGCATGGAGGTGAAGTCACGCCCAAAAAGGGGTGGCACTTATTTGTAATGTTCAAAGTTATCGGATGAATTAAATAGTGACGTCGGAGCAGACTTGGCTTGGTGAGATGTAAGAGGATCTCTGAGGGAATCCTCTGGTGTACCCAAGACTATACGTTGTACCAGAATTCGTGAAGAAAATGAAGAAAAGTTCAAGTTCAATTTAATTCACCTTCGTTACTGAGTAATGAAACTTGACCTGTTGCATAAGTTACGGAAGAGGCATGGGGCCTACGGAATAATAACACAAGTGACTAAGTGTTAGTGGCAGCGAAGCTAACAGATAGTCATATTTTTACTGAAAATATAGTATAGATTTTAAGCTCTTTGTTCATAGAAGTCCTCTTTTCTCTAAGTAACGCAAATTAGAATTTGAAAGTCGTGAGTAGCAGGCTACTATTGAAGTGGGGGTATCAGGGGCCGTATACACAAAACTTTTTTGTTAGCCTTAACAATCTCTGCTAGCTAACAGAAAACCACTAAAAGTTATACACCAATGCTTAACTAACAACCGTTAGCTAGTAAACAGTTGTTTGTCAAGTTCCGCTAAACAGTGCTAAAGTTAGCAGCTTATGAACGTGTAAATGGACGTATTATTAAAAATTGCACACATAAAACAGTGTTATTAATGCAGTTGTTCAAAATTTATTAATAGAGTATCATGATAGCACATAGATATCGTATGTATGGTTTTTTAGGAGTACTTATTAACCAACGACAGATATTTTTGGACGAAGGCGCATTGTATAGGCGGCCGCGCCACAGACAAATCTTCCGACAGAAGACTCAACTATTATTTCAGAGGATATAGACATGGCAGAAGAATCACAGAAAAAGAAAAGGAAGCCAAACTGGTCACAAGAGGAAACACTCCTCTTGGTCAACGTGATTATGGAGGAAAAAATAATTATAAATGGGCGATTCAAGCCAAGGACACAAGGACAAGAAGGAGGCATGGCAAAGCACGTTGATGCTGTGGTATCGTTTACTGTTTACATATAAATGTTCATCTACACTTGGAGCCACAATTCTAATATTTGTGCCATCTATGGTACCCACAACATCGGGAAACCTACAGTCTTCCATGAACTCTGGTTGTTTTACTTGCGCTTCTTGGTTCTGATAGTGCATCAATTGTTTGAGTAATGACACGGCTGATTGTTGCTTGTGAGGTCTCAAAGTCGTCGCTGCTGCATTTTACCTGTGGCTAAATATCATAGGGCAATTTCCACCTTCGTCTCAGGACTCAGTGGTCGATTCCGTTCTGTTCGGGATTGCAGTTTGTCCCTCACTAAATCAGCCATTGTTATTATACCAGCACGGTTCATTCTGAAGCGTTTGATGAGTTCGTCGTCATTGTACTCGTTAAATATGTCCCGTCGCTGTCGACATACTCGCCGTCGTCTTTGTATTTGTTGTTGTTGCTCCGCCATCTTTTCTACTAACAGGAATTTGTTAAGAGCTTAATAGTCCTCCACACCACTTTTACCTTAACAGTACTTTTAAGGCCCTAACAAGTTTTCTGTATCCACTGTTAGTGCTTAACAGCTAAATGTTAGTCTTAACAGGAATTTGTTACCCTTAACAGCTATTTGTTAGTGCTAACAAGTTTTGTGTATACGGCCCCAGGTTAACGAGATAAACACCATATGAGGACGGAGCCTTTATTTGCACCAGGTTAACTTGGAGTTCAACTTATGGTTATCAGGGCTTAAAAACTTTAGGAACCAGTGCCATAAAGCGGTTCCATGTGCATTACCACCTGTCGTCCACATCCATAAAGTGGTTTAACCTTTTCTTAAAACAACCTATATTTTCATGGCTTACTAGGTCTATTCAATTCCTTGACCACTCTACTGGTAAACCAGTTCTTGTCTATTTCCCTATATCTTCAATTTGTCAATTTCAAATTCATTAATGTGAGTGCTCCGCTGTCTTATTATGATGACCTTATTTGCGCCACCCTTGTTAAAACCTTTGATCCACTTGAACACCTCTATTAGATCACTACGCACTCTGCATCTTTACAGAGAATGTAAATAAAGGCGCCAAGCCTGTCCTTGTTAAAATAAATAACATTATGAAAGAGAAAATGCAAAATTGTACCTGGGCATAGTACATGGCCATCCTTTAAGAGTTCACAGCTCGTGTATGTATTCGTTCCTGTCCACACTGACGCATGGGAAACACAATGGAACATGAGCATAAACGTGTTTTTTTTTTTTTTTTATCATCGTGTTTCTCTTTGAGTATTTTTTATATACTAAATGTTGCTGCGGTGCAGATTAAAACGAAATACATTTTCTGTTACAAACACTTAATTCGGTGTACAAATTTAAAGTTCCTTAACCACTTTATATTTTAAATTTAAAATTGAAGTATTCTGTATCAAACATTATAAGGATAATTCAGAAATATGTTAATAATAAATATATCTTAGAAAATGTAAAAAAAAATCTATTAAATATTGTACTAAAATTACTTTAGTAGAAAAAAAAATTGAAAATATTGGCTAGCTAACTATTTTAAAAATACATTTGCAAGCATATTACGATTTCAACAAAACTATATTTAGTTTTTGTAAAGCCCTTCTAAAACAGGGCTTACAGCCTATGGACGTTAGCATATCACCATAATTAATACGCAGTGGCTATTTTTACGACGAGTCGTAAGAATAGTACTCAAGCTATTCTTACGACATGGTTGATAGCACCCTCTTTCGTGAAATTTGAACTATTTAGTTCTTTTTTTTCGCTCTCATTCTTTGTTTTTATTTTTCATTCTATTTTCTTTAATTCTTTTTTCTTTTCCTTTCTTTCTGTTCTTCTTTTTTTCTATTCTCCTTCGCTTTTTGTTCTCCAAATCGTCTTCTTTTCTTCTTTTATCCTCCTTTACTCTTTCGTGGGCTGCTATGTAGAGACAGTTATATTGTCAGACACAGAAACCTAAGCGTGTGTATAAAATTAAAGCTATCCCTTAAAAAAAAAACACTATCTTTTATTTGTAAAAATAACATTTCTAAAATAAATTACATAAAACTTTTATTTTTATAAAATTATATATAAAAATATATCTTATAGATATTGCTATATAAAATTATATTATTATTGTCTTTTGCGTAATATTGTATTAAAATTGACTTGTGTATGAAATGTGTTGATAAATTCTTATATTACTCAGGGAGTTATTATTATACCACTTCTCATCTATTTCGTGAATAGGATTGTATGTATTTCTGATAGGCCCATTGCCTAACTTCACACGTAATGAGTGAACAACTGAACATGTGGGGAGTATTACGATGACAACTGTGATATCTGATGATAGACTTAAACAATACGCAATGGATGTGCATACATGGAGGTCCTGTAGAAGATTTACTTAAACTCTTCCATCACTTGCAATCAATCATTGGGACACACACCATGACTCGATGGCGCAGTGCTACAGCGGACTTGAGTTCGAATCCCGCACAGTAGAAATAATTTCAGTATCGCTGCGCTGCGAGTCGTTAACTCAACTCTCGTGGGCGAGTTGGGTGTGTGTGTGCGTGTCAAGTCACAACATTACCCATAGATCGGTAATATATGAGCTCTGAGCTCTCTTTCGGAAGAGAAATAGCTATCGATGACGAGTCCAACACGTGATCCAAGACCATGGTGAATCACACACACACACACAAATCACGAATATATACTCAAAACTAATGTTACCCATATATATATATATATATATATATATATATATATATATATATATTTATATATATATATATATATTCTAAAGCGAGTAATAAATAACAAGCCTATATACTTATATATAAAATAACATTTTATAATAAAGAAATAATTGTACATAAAACTGAAATAATATATAAGTTGTACGTATGAAGGAGTGATTGTGCCAACAGCACTGTATGGGGCAGAAACGTGGAACATGAGAGAAGGAGTTTGAATGTGTTTGAGATGAGGTGTCTGAGAAGTATGGTGGGGGTTACTAGGCTAGATAGAGTGAGAAATGAGGAGGTGAGGAGGAGAACAGGGGTGGAAAAAGGAGCTGGGAGATAGGGTTGATGAAAGAATATTAGGATGGTTTGGACACATGGAAAGAATGAGTGAAGAAAGACTAGTAAAAGAGGTATGGAAGGCAGATGTGGAGGGAGTGAACATGAGGGGACGTCCTAGGATGTGGTGGATGGATGGGGTGAAGGGGGCTTTGGGGAAGAGGGGAATGTCTGTTGAGGAAGGAAGGGAGAGGACGGAAGACAGAGGTGAGTGGAGAATGGTTGTATATGGATGATGTTGTGATTACATGAGGAGGAATGGGCGGGGGGTGAGGTAGTATGTGTGAGCAAATTTTGACGCAGCCCGAAGGGATTTCTCCCCGTCCTCTCCTTATATGCAAGGGGGGACGGAGAGGGGGGGTCGCCGATTAAATGAAGCGGCCTTCCTGTGGATGTGCTGTGTCTTGCGACACTGCTTCTGACCCAGGGCGGTGGTCAAGGTGCGGGGATGGCCCGTCATCCAGGAGGTGCTCAGATGAGAGGGAGGGTGGGAGGGGTGTGGAGTGTATTTAGGGATGAAATGGGTGGGAGTGTTTTTATGCCTTTCCCTTTTTGGCTACCTACCTTGAAAGGGGAAAAAAGCCTTGGTATATGTATGTACGTACTATTATATCTTAATATCTATACTCTAAGAAATTTGATAAAGAATTCTTGGATTAATTTTCACATGAACAATTTTAACAACTTATCGCTTCCCACTAGTCCAACAAAGTTAAATTAGTTACTTTTGAAGAGCAGTAAACTACTTTCATGGAAAATTATTTCAAAGAAGAACAAATCCAAAGGGGTGTGAAAGATGGAGCCCAAATTGCTTGTGATACATAAATCATTACACAGGGGAACACTTTTTCAGTAACTTTGAGTTGCATTGGATATTTTAACGGATTTTGAAAGAATTTTAGGAGCTAATTTCAAATCTGAAATTACTTTTTCTCTACAAGCTCTAGTTTGTATGCAATTTGAGGTTAATGAAATTGTACATATGTGAACTTGCGTAAACCATGTATAAGCATTTTAACGTCCATATATATAGATAGCTTCTAATATTTTGATCATTCTTCTTTTGTTTCAGTTCAAACATGGCTTCCAGAATGAGACATCATTGCAGAAACAAGCCTGATGCCTTCTGCTACATATGTGGATGCTACACACTCAATCGTCAGAGACGTAACATATCCTCGTTCGTCAAGCGTGCCTACAAGGCATATTTTGAAGTTCATCTTGGTGATCAAGACAAGCAATGGGCTCCTCATGTTGTGTGCCACAATTGTGAGGAAATGCTTCGAGACTGGACCAAAGGAAAACGCAAAGGTCTGCCTTTTGGAGTTTCAATGATTTGGCGCGAACCCACCAACCATGTAACTGACTGTTATTTCTGCATGGTAAACACAACGGGTGTTGGGAAGAAAAACCGACATAAGATTACGTATCCGAACATTCCCTCAGCTATTCGGCCTGTTCCGCACTCTGAAGAAGTACCTGTTCCAGTTTTCAAAGGCTTGCCTTCATTGGACGATAAAGACATTGGACATGATACAAGCCAGCAAGACAGTTGTGACAGTGAATTGTCAGAAAAGTGTTCACAATCGGAGGACTGTTCTTCAGACACTGAACCTTTCCCCGTCCCTAAGCCTCTTCCCCAGGCTGAACTGAATGATTTAGTGCGGGATTTAGGTCTTTCAAAGAAAGCAGCAGAGCTTTTGGCATCAAGATTACAAGGCAGAAATCTTGTTGATCACTCTGTTAAAGTATCATATTTCAGAAAGCGTGACCAGCTTTTTGTGAACTTCTTTTCAAAAGACAGACAGTTTGTTTACTGCCATGACATCCCAGGGCTTCTCAAAGAACTGGGTGTACCTTACTATAGTCCTGTTGAATGGAGACTCTTTTTAGACAGTTCAAAACGCAGTCTAAAGTGTGTTCTTTTACATAATGGCAATGTTTATGGAGCAGTACCTGTCGGTCACTCAGTGCATTTGCGGGAAGACTATGATGATATGAGAATGGTCATGGACTTATTAAAGTATCATGAGCACAATTGGATAATTTGTGTAGACTTAAAGATGGTCAACTTTCTTCTTGGACAACAGAAAGGTTTCACCAAGTTTCCATGTTTCCTCTGTATGTGGGACAGCCGAGCACGAGACAGACATTGGGTCCAGAAGGACTGGCCTATTCGTGACACCCTTGAAGCAGGCATGCCAAATATCATACAAGACCCAATTGTAAACAGAGATAAGATCATCTTTCCTCCTCTTCACATCAAATTAGGTTTGATGAAACAATTTGTCAAGGCACTGGAAACCGAAGGTGAATCTTTCCAACACATCATCACAGCTTTACCAGGGTTATCATTTGAGAAGATCAAAGCAGGCGTGTTTGATGGCCCACAGATTCGAACCCTAATTCGTGATGATCAGTTTGTTGCTAAGATGACCGCTTTAGAAAGGGCAGTCGTTCAGAACTTCCTTGGAAACAATAAGGCGGAGAACTACAGTGAACTTGTGAACAGAATGCTCCTCGCTTTTCGTGATCTCGGGTGCAACATGAGCATCAAGCTTCATTTTTTGAACAGCCACCTTGATCAGTTCCCTGACAACCTGGGGGCTGTGAGTGACGAACAAGGAGAACGATTCCACCAAGACCTAAAGATCATGGAAGAACGCTACCAAGGGCGCTGGGACAAAAGTATGATGGCTGACTACTGCTGGAGCATTAAACGAAATTGCCCAGATGAAATGTACAAACGCAAAAGTTACAAACGCAAATTCCTGCCTGAAAAAAATACACAAAGAAATTGATAAGCTTCCATCAGCTGTGGTGATGTTCTGAAGGATGCTAATCTAACTTTGGGATAGATGTTCTGTTAATGTTCTGTTTCTTTTGCCTTAATAAATGTACAGAAATGGCTTTCATACTGTTTTAAGATTCAAGTGAACAAAAGAATTGTGGCTGATATTGCAATTTCCTATAATAACGAAAATTTAAAAAATAAATAAAAATGTCAAATTGCATAAAATCTGTAGCTTGCAGACAAAACCCGACTTCAGATTTGAAATCAGCACACTCAAGTTGACTATAGAAAAGTCTTTTTTTAAATGCAACAAAATGAGTGTTCCCCAGTGTTATCAGCCCTAACTACACTCACTGTGGCTATTAGCTCTCTGTAATTGATGTAATTGGTCCGAACCAAATGTGTTTTGTGGCAGATTATAGATATGCATATCACAGATAAATCTAATTTTTATCTTATTTCTATAGAAATATTTCCCGCCTTCATCACAAGCCATCCATTATATATATATATATATATATATATATATATATATATATATATATATATATATACACACATTTTAACAACCACAATGCACTTTAATTCTAAGCCATCAAGGCCGACATGCAGAAATTGAAATGTGGTACTGCCAAGGACTCGAACCCCAGCATCCTCATGACAAGTGCGGTAGTGACTTACCAACTAGGCTATCAAGAGAGATATAAATTGAGCGCAATTTTTCTTATATATTTGTATGCTCGAGTTACACATACATGAAATTTTTGCGTTCAACCCATCTCCACTATGATAGTACAATTGGAAGTATACAAACGCTCTCAATTTATATCTCTCTTCATAGCCTAGTTGATAAGTCACTACCGCACTTGTCATGAGGATGCTGGTGTTCGAGTCCTTGGCAGTAACACATTTCAATTTCTGCATGTCGGCCTTGATGGCTTAGAATTAAAGTGCATTGTGGTTGTTGAAATGTATCTCTAATCACTGGGACCCATTCAGTGTTGTACAAATAATTTCCCGCTTTTGTGTACTTCTATTCATAGTATATATATGGACTATATGGTTTCCAATTGGCTCGCTACCTATCTTGAAAATACAATTGCAAGTATATTACAATTTCAACAAAACTATATTTAAATTTGTAAAACACTTCTCAAATAGGGTTTACAGCCTTGGAATGTTAACAAAACACCATAATTAGTAACGGTACAAGCGTAATGGAATCTTGCCTAGGTCTTACACTTTAAAGTGTAAATGCCCAACGGCCGGTAATCTTCTCATCCGCATGTAAACAGGCCGTTAGACATCCACAAAGAGCAAGACATCCTACCATCTCACTTTGGTTTAATCATTCACTATCTATATTCATAAGCTCTCCCATGGGAGGGTTGTACAAAATTTATATTTATATAATTTTCTCAATTTAGTAAGAGGACAGGATAGATAAGATGAGGGTTTAGTGTAAGGAAAGAATGAAATGGAAGGAAGTTAGAATTATGATAGGTGTAGGGCAGACCCAATTGCTCAGTTATTTTTATAGTCTCGTGTTTTAATTAGAGGGCAGGATAGATAAGATGGGGGAGAGGGAGGGAGGGATTTGGGGGGTCTAGTGGAAGGAAAGAAAGAAATGGAAAGAAGAGTTATGATAGCTAAGATGTAGGAGAGGGAGGGAGGGGGGGATTTGGGGATTTAGTGCTAGAAAAGAATGAAATGGAAGAAAGTTAGTGTTATGATAGGTGTGGGGCAGAACCACTTGCTCGATTAATTTTATACTGTAGTCCCGTGGACTGTTTGAAATTCTAGCTTTAGTTAGAGGGTAGGATAGATAAGATGGGGCAGGGGGAGGGAGGTGGTTGTTGGGGGATTTAGTGGAAGGAAAGGAAGAAATGAAAGGATTGTTGAGTTATAATAAGTGTGGGGCAGTCCCACTTGTTTGGCTCTTTTTTTTTTTTTTTTTTATCTTTAAGGCTATCGACCTATAATGAGGTCATTAAGCCTGGTGTGAACCTGCGATCCTTTTTAATCTACCATTATAATTTCCACAATAGTCCTGTAGTGCGCAAATAAAATACTACTTTGTCAATAAGTAAACGGTCATCGGTCAAAAGAGTTGTTGTGCTTAGCTGGATTTTTTTAAGTTTACAGTGTTGTATAAGCGCTTGGCGCTGTGTGTTGTATCTTGAGCAGTGTACGAGTATGTGTCTTATGGATAGTATAGTGTTGCAGGTGTTGCATTGGGGAGGAAAAACGCCGTTTATGTATGGGTTTAGGTGGGTGAGGTGGGTCGAGTTCATTCTCAGTCTTACTATGGCGATTTCTTCCCGTCTGTTGTTTCTGTATGATGTCGACCAGTCTGTTATGTGTTCCTTTTGTTTGTGCGAGATGTGAAGGTTGTCCCACTGGAGTTGCCAGTGGGCGTGTAATTGTTTCCTTAGTATAGAATTGAAGGTTCCTATGTCCAGGGGTATGTCTGTAATAGAGTCTTTTTCTAAGGCAGATTTGGCTAAGGTGTCCGCTTTCTCATTGCCGAAGATCCCAATGTGGCTGGGAACCCAAAAGAGAGCAATGGACTTGTTAGTTATCGATAGTGTGCTAATGATTTTGCCCAAGAGAAAGTTCTCCATATGGTTACCTGTCTTAATTGATTGGAATGCGATTAACAAGTCTGTGAATATGACGAAGTTACTATGTGTGTTAGATTGAGCATTTTCTATGGCTTTGTATATACCGAAGAGTTAAGCGATATATATGCTCGTATGGTCCGGCAATCTGAACATCATCCGGGTTTTGGTGCTGTATAACCTTGTCCCAGTTTTGGGGCCGCACTTGGAGCCATCAGTGTACATTGCCCTGTGGTCATTGTACTTATTGATGGTCTCCAGGGTCTTCTGTCTAAGTTCTTCTGTGGAAGACGTCTTTTTCTTGAGGTCTTGGTTGATGTTGACCTTCAGGGCGATGTTTTTCCACGGTGGTAAGTATGTGGTTTTCATCTGTTCTATTGACCATAGTGGCACTGAATACTGCTCGCACAAAGATCGGATCCTGATGGAAAGGGGATTTAGGCTGGAGTTGGTGAAGTGCTCGTGCTGGTTCATCGTTTCCTTGCAGGAATGTCGAGGGTTACGGAGCACTTTGGCGACGTATCGGAGTGTAAGGAGTTCGCGCCTGTAGTGGAGGGTAAGGGGGACATTTGCTTCAACTTCCAGCCTCTCGAATCTTGTGCAGCTTAATGCTCCAAGTGCTATTCTTAGGCCTTTGTTTTGGATGATGTTCAGGGGCTGTAACGTGGTTGGTGTTACCGAACCATAAATCTGACACCCATAGTCTAAATTAGATCTAATTAGGGACTTATTAATCATTAGCAGGGATTTCCTATCTGCTCCCCAATTTGTGCCCGTTAGTTTACGTAGCAAATTAAGTCTCTTGTTGCACGCATCAACTAGATATTTTACATGGGCCTTCCAGTTTAGCCTGGAGTCCAGTTTCAGGCCAAGGAAAAAGGTTGAGCTTTTTACTGGAATGGGATTACCATGCAATTGCAGATTTATTTCTGCCTGGGCTCTGCGTGAAAATACAATTACTGTTGACTTTAATTCCGAAAACTTAAATCCCCATTTGTCAGACCAGTCCTGGAGCGAGTCCAGGGCCAGTTGTACGCGAGAGCCGGAAAACTTGGCGTTCGATGAGGAATGCCAGATTCCGACGTCGTCAGCGTATAATGAGTATTTAAGGTTCCGAGGTGGAGCGGGTAGAATATCGTTTATGAGTAGCATAAATAATGTGGGACTTAACACACTTCCCTGTGGTACGCCATTTTCTTGTGTGCGTACTGTTGAATAGTAATTTTGATTTTTAACGGAAAATGTACGTTCTTAAAAAAGAAAAAAAAAATTGAATGAAAATAGGGAGATTCCCTCTAAGGCCAAGTGCATAGAGTTTTTCGAGGATACCACGTCGCCATGCCATGTCGTAGGCTCTTTCTAAATCTAAGAAGCAAGCAACAAGGTAGTCTTTCCTCTCGAAACTTGAGAGGATATCGTGTTCTAAACTGACCAAATGGTCGAGACTACTTCTATTTTTCCTGAAACCACATTGGGCAGGAACTATTAAATTTTGAGACTGTAGAATGAATTTTAATCTGTTATTGGCCATACGTTCTAATACTTTGCATAAGCAGTTGGTAAGCGCTATAGGGCGATAAGAGGAAGGACTCTTTGGGTCCTTCTCCTTTTTGAGAATAGGTATGACGTGGGCATGTCTCCATGTTTTTGGGAATTCTTGATTAATCTAAATTGCGTTGTATATTTCTAGTATTTTTTTCAGTGAAATTGAGTTCAAATGTTGCAGCATCTCATACCTAATCCCATCTGGGCCAGCAGAGGTTCACTCTGCAAGAGCTTAAGGCTTGTTCAAGCTCGTGTAGTTGGAAGGGGGTGTTATAGTCGTGGTATCTCTGTGTATGGAAGATCAGTGGTTCTGCCTCCCGTCTTTGTTTGTGTTGAAGGAAGGTTGGAGAATAGTTATTCGTGTTGCTTGTTTGTGTAAATGTGTCTGCTATTGTGTTTGCGATGTCCATGGGAGCATCTACAAACGTGTTTCCAATGGTCAGGGTCTTGATGTTTGGGGTATATTTGCCGTCGATTTTTCGGACGGCTGACCAGATTTGTGTTAGAGGAGTGTTTATGTTTATTGTCGAGATGTAATCATGCCAAGACTTTCGTTTGGCATGTTTTATTGTTTTACGGGCCTCTGCTTGCGTCTTTTTAAAAGTAATAAAATTTGGTGCAATCGGGTTATTTTTAAAAGTACGGTAAGCCCTATTCCGCTTGCAAAGTGCTTTTCTGCAGTCTGATGTCCACCAAGGAACTCTATGCTTGTGAAATACCGAGGTTTTTGGTATATGCTTATGAGCTGAATTCAAAATTGAGTTTGATAAATTTGATATTTTGTCATCCATATTATCCCCTGTGATGTTGACGTTGGTGGTTGTGCGATACATTTCCCAGTTGGCTTTTGTGATGTTAAATTTGGGACAGGGAGGGGGTGGGTTGTCTCCGTAGGCTGGAGTAGCCGTAGCGTGGTCACCCCCTATTTTTAGGATTACTGGGAAATGATCGCTAAGCATGGTGTCGTCATGCGTGGTCCATTGGATAATGTCAGACAACGCAGGAGATGATATGGATAAATCAATGCATGAAAAGGAACCCCTAGTATTGTCTACACGAGTGGGGTTCCCAGTGTTTAGGAGGATCAGGTTGTTGGTATTTAGCCCTTCTTCCATCTGCTCCCCTCGATGAGATGTTTTGTTGCTACCCCACATGTGATGGTGGGAGTTGGAATCTCCCACAATGAGTTTGTGGTGGGGTAGTTCTCTTATCAATTTGTTTACTTCCTCTAGTGGGAATTGAGGGTCGGGAGGTAGGTAAATGGAGCAGATGGTGACGAGTTTGTTTTGCAGTTTTGTTTTGATTGCGACTGACTCCAAGTTAGTGGTAATTCCACTTGAGGAAGGCAGTCGCTGACTGCAACTGCGAACCCCCCCTCCAGGCGCTAACCTGTTCTTCCTATATATGGTAAAGTTTTTGAGTGTTAACTCAACACTGGGCTTGAGGAGTGTTTCCTGTAGACATATTACTGAGGGGTTGTTTAGGGAGTTAAAAATTACAAGGTCATTTAATTTACTTCTAACACCTCGGCAATTCCACTGGATTATTATCATTTTTTTTTTTTTTTTTACTTATTTATTTATTTATTTATTTTCCTTCGGTTGCTTCCTTTCTTGGCCTTAGTGGGAGAGGTGTGTTTAGCCCCGGATTTTCCCTCTGGGGTAGAAATGGGACTTAAAAGTCGCTTATTAGAAACGGAGGTCTCCATGTGGACATCCTCTTCTGTACGTGTAAGCACACGCTTGGGAAGCTCTGGGATGGCCGGGGAAGGAAGGTGCGAGTGAGTTTGCTTGGTAGTTGAGGACTCCATCCTGCGCGTCGGGGTGGGGGGGACGAGCCCCCTGTTACACAAAAATAAACTGTGCTCAGCAGAGCCAAAGAAAATAATATAAAGGGGTCACACAGCTTCCTTGGCGACTGGCGACAGCCGCGTGGTAGGACACACTGTGTGCCTAGTGGGTACGGTGTCTACACTAAACTACGACAATTTCTAGATTTCGCCGGACCGGACGACGAAGTCTCACGAGCCAGCAAGGGCTCGTGCGGATCCCGGAGAGCTACGAAGATACGGAAAATGACGAATAAGAAAAGTGCTGGGAAATCCCCAGAAGTGGGTGCCAGTGTTAACTACCAACAAGGCTATCCAACGTAAAGTTGGATTACGAATACGAGTCAACTCTAGAGAGTAGCTCTAGCGAGATTGACTGTGCTCAAGTAAGTATGGTATGTATCAAGATCTAAGAATATAAGGTCTAACCACTTCCGACCGAATTTCGAGGGAGTTGGCGCAGCGGGCCCGTGAACGTCACCTGGCTGTTCAAAGTGGGGTTCGCGGGCCCTATAGCTGTCAGTTGAAGCTGGCGCGTCATTCATGAATGACGTTACCTTCGCTCGCACCGCTCCACGCAATTAGTTATATTCTGACAAATATTATATAAAATATTATAGTTCCTGTCTATATGAATATATAATATGATATATAATATATATTTATATATACATAAAATATTATAGTTCCTGTCTTCCTTGGCGTTTCACAGTTTTCTTCATTGTTTCACAAAGAGAAAACGGACCCAGCCTAATGACGTCAGAAGCTGCGCAGAAGAATTCAAACGGTCTGACCTGTATATTTAGACCTTGGTTTGTATGCTGCCAAGGGCTGCCGACGTTTGATGGAAGTGATCTGAGTAGACTGAACAAAGTAGCCGTATACGTCGGGACTCTTAACGTTTTTCGAAAACTCGAAGCCACGGGTCAACTTTAACCTTAAGCAAATTCTCAAAGCTTCCCGATTTTTAAACCAAAATTGCCTTATAGATTCAATAAATATAGGGGAGGGAGTTTTAATCATATCTAAAGTTACGATAGGTGTGGTTCGAAGATTCGGAAAAGGTTCCTGAATCGAAAGAAATTACCGTAATGCTTTGCGGGGAATCACCAAACCAAGGTAAACATTACGATACCCAAACAACAATTACCACAATAGTATGGTTTTGGTTTGAATAAAACTCGAAAGTTGGCAGCAAGTTCTTGTCTCTCGTTCATCTCAGCTAAGATTTTTTTCGTGTTGAATAAAGCTCGGAAGTTCCCAACGAGTTTATATTTATATGTTTATTAAGCTTTAGTTCAGGGGTAGAGACCATTCTGTCGAAGTGTTCACTTTGTAAATAAAAAAAAGTGTCTAGTTTTACCGGAATTAGGTTTTAGTAGTTCCTAAAGTCAATAATATCTATAGATATTACACAAAAAACTTTCGTTTTTTTTATCTATTGCACTTTGAAAGTATTTACCCAATGCCGTCTGCTTTAGCCATTTTCGTAAAATCCCATAGCGCCACCTATTTGACAGTGACGTCAGAGTTTGTGTTCATTCTCCATGCTTTGTGATCGTGCCGAGTGTCGCATGTTATCTGATATAAGATTTAAACTACGGTGTTCTTAAAAAGGTCAGATGAAAATGGTGAACCACCAAAGAAGAAGATGGGGGAAGAAAAGGACAGACCGTGGTAAGTGTTGTTCTATGTAGAACTGTCGCAAACGACAGAGTCGGCGTGTTTAGTTTTCCAAAGACGGAGAAGGAAGCTGCCAGACGTACGAAGAGGGTACGCGTTGTAAAATACACTCGAACTAATTTTACTTACCATGTAGGCTCATTATTTGTTTCTTTAGACCATTTCCTTGAGAAATCAATTGCGGTAACCCTTCACTATGCCGTCTATCCCCACGTCTTGGCTGTTGTGAGAGGTATTTAGGGAATCGACACTACTTTAAAAGACAATGAAAAGCTCTGAAGGAATCGTCGGTTTCGCTACAGGACGTTATTGTTAATTGAAATGGATTGGGTTGGTACTAGTTCGTGAACGATGTCGTTTGTGAACATTCGTGAATTTTGTCATTCGTATTTGAGAGTCGTTAAGGGTGGTAGAACGGCCGACGTATCGACGAAGACGAGGCTTCCGACACCACTGGTATGTAGTTCAAGTTACATAAAACGACGTAACAAATCACCATTATTATTATTATCATCATTATTATTATTGCTAACGCACTTGGGCCAAGATGAATAAATATTTGTATCACGTAGAAATCATTATTATTAAAAAAAAAAAAAAAAACTTGTAGCATCTACTAGGCGTAGTGTGAACGTGCAGGATTCGTGTGGGAGCACATTGCAAAATTATTGAATGCATCATGTATACTTTTTTTAATTTCATTTTATTTTGTTTTATTTATTGATTTATTTGGGTTTTTTTTCTCAAAGACGGTATTACAGAACCAACATGCACACACACAGATAAGCACCAAGGATGCACCAATGTGAAAACAAGATAGATATTCCAGTTCAGTTTGATAACACATAATTATTCCGTCTATCCTCACATTGTCAGAGATATTTAGGGAGTCGAGACTAATAACAGACGATGAAATACATACATACATATACCAAGGCTTTTTCCCCCTTACAAGGGAGGTAGCCAGAAAGGGAAAGGCATAAAACCATTCTCACCCATTTCATCCCTGAATACACTCCACACCCCTCCCACCCTCCCTCTTATCTGAGCACCTCCTGGATGACGGGTCATCCCTGCACCTTGCCCACTGCCCTGGGTCAGAAGCAGTGTCGCAAGACACAGTACATCCACAGCATGGCCGCTTCATTAAATCGGCGACCCCCCCCCTCTCCGTCCCCCCTTTGCATAAAAGGAGAGGACGGGGAGAAATTCCTTCTGGATTTATAATAATAATGATAATAATGTTTATTTGGCAATGAAATATACATGAAGTGCAGTTAATGAAAAGAACGCATAGATCAAAATAACTATTACAATTGCCGAGGATAACACAAAAAAGCCTGTCAGCTTATTTCCATTGTGGTCCTCAAAATCGCTGAATATTCTTTGTTTTGCTACAGGACGCTTGGGTACATGAGATGGGCTGTATGCTTTGTATTTCAATGCAAATTAGCAGACAATGAGTATTTTCGTAAGAAATCCCTTTTATAGTACTTTCGAGATATATGAATTTAAATATTGTTTTCGTGAAAGTAACAATGAGGGAGAAAATGCAAATTTGTACATGGGCATGCACCTGGCCATCCATTAAGACAGCGTTTCTCAACCAGGGTTCCCCGGAACCCTAAAGGCCCCTACACACTGTCAGTCATGATTGCACAATATTCATGATTGCGCAAGCACATCCTGTGTGAGTGGGTGTGATTGAGTGTTTTGCGCAGATGATCGAGCATAGTAGTTACACCATCATGAGTGATAGTTAGTGGCGATGATTGCGCCAACAGCTCAGTCTTTCCTTTATAACCATGGCGAGCACACAGAACACTCAGGAACCTTGGAGGGAGTTCATCCAACTCCAGAAACTCCAAGAGGTAGGTAATGATTGCTCAATCTTACTGATAGTGTGTGGTCCAAACACTGCTTGCACAATCTCGATGACTGTGCAATCATGACTGACAGTGTATAGGGGCCTTAAGGTTCCGCAAGAATAAGTGAGATAAGCTATTGCACTTCTGATTTTTTTTTTATTCAATTTCATATACGTAATTTAATTAAACACGCACAACATATTCTTGGTTTAAAATTTGTTTTAGACAAATGAGAGAGTGATAGGTGGGAAAGGGTAAACGAAGATGGGCTTTTAGAATACGTCCTAACGTTTCGGTCACTATGACCTTCAGAGGTCTCGCTATATTACAGAGGATGCTGGGCTTCGAGTCTTCGACAGTACCACATTTCAATTTCTGCATGTCGGCCTTGATGGCTCAGAATTAAAGTGCATTGTGGTTGTTAAAATGTATATACATATATTTATATATGTATATATATATATATATATATATATATATATATATATATATAATGGATGGCATGTGATGAAGGCGAGAAATATTTCTATAAAAATAAGATAAAAATTAAATTTGTCTGTGATATGCATACCTATAATCTGACTGAAGTGAAATGGTAATTTGTCTTGTTCTTTGAGGATGCCTAACGGCCTGCCAATATGCGGATGAGATTACGGACCGTTATACATTGAAACTTGTGTAAGAGCTAGGCAAGCTTCCATACTTGAACCGTTATTAATTATGGTGTTTTGTTAACGTTTATGGGCTTTAAGCCTTATTTTAGAAGGGTTTTTACAAAATTTAAATATAGTTTTGTTGAAATCGTAAGATGCTTCCAATTGTATTTTTAAGATAACTAACCAATTGAAGACCATATAGGGCTTTAACCCTGCACAGTAGTCTTACTGACCCCTGAGCTGTAGGTTCGAGTCCTGCACGCGACGGTCATAAAAATTATCTGATTGATGTCGCTGTTCACTAGTGAATTTCTTACGTAGTTACAATGGCGAAACGTGAAAGGAATATGCACCGATCATTACCCCCTCCTACGGGCGGACTCGGCTCTTGGGTGAAAAAGGAAATAGGGACGCAGTGAGTGATCTTTCCTAAACTCGGGAACCAGTAAGTCTGAATTACCGCTGTTCACCACCTTTTTCCTCAGGCTATTTATGTACGGATTTAATGGAGCCCTTTATCATGAGGGCTATACAAAATTATTTTATATTATTAAAATATAATATATAATACACGCGGATTGAACATACTGTTGAAATAACGGCCAAGATTTAAAGTTAAGTTAAAGATTTGATACAATATTTAATATAAAAGACAATCAAATTAAAATGTTTATAGAAATTTATATTTAATTTATTTCATATTAGATTTTATTTCTGCATCATCCATATAATGTTTGATATAGAAAACTTAATTTCTAGATAAAATATATACATAGTTGTTGAGGACTGACTTTAACTTTGTATACCCTTGTGGGTCTCCATCACGAAGAAACGTAAGACTGAACAACTGCGCATCAGGCTTAATGACCCCCTTATGGGTCGATAGCCTTAGAACAAAAGTCTCCAGAAAGGCATCATGGATGAATCAAGTAAATTTAATTTCGAATTATAGTCATCTTTTAACTGAAAAATAGTCTAGATTTCAGCTGTTTATTCATTGAAACCCTCCTTTCTCTTTCTAAGTAAATTAAATTTTGAAAGTCGAGAGTAGCAGTCTAATGTTGGAGAGTGGGTATCTGGTTAATTTGGAGTTCAACTTTGGGGTATCAGGGACGGGAAAAAATGGAAACCATTGCCTTAAAGCCTTCACTAGGCCGTTCCATGTTCATTACCTCCTGTCGTCCACATTCATAAAGTTGTTTAACCTTTTCTTAAACCCGACTATACTTTCAGCGCTCACTACATGATTACTAGATCTACTCTATTCGTTGACCACTCAGTTGGTAAACCAGTTTTTCTTGTCTGTGTACTTCTATCAAAACTTATTCATTTCAAATTCATTACTATGAGTGCTATGCTGTTGTCTTAATATACCCCAAAGTTCAACACAAAGCTTCCTGATACCTCTTTCCAATATTAGCCTGCTACATTCGACTTTCTAAATTTAATTTACTTTACATAATGAGAGAGAAAAAAGGACTTATATGAACAAACAGCTTCAATCTAATCTCTATTTTTATTTTCAGTTAAAAAAAAAAATGTAATTCGAAATTAATTTTTTCTAATATTTCCCCCATGATGCCTTTTTGGATAACCCCAAGGATCGGTTTTGACTCTCCTTAGAGATATCGAAGCACTAATTTAGGAATACCTACCTTATGGTCTTTTACAGTCTCCCTCAGTCTTATATTCTTATCCTAAAAATGTATTTTCTTTGATTTGTAGCTTGGGTATACAAATTTAAAGTTACTCCTTAAATACTATGTATACCATTATATACAAATTCTATTTTCTAATCAACCATTGTAAGGATAATTCAGAAATGAAATATAACTTAATTTAAATTAATCAAATGTAGTTTTATGTAGTTTTGATTTTATTGTTTTTATATAATTGATTGTATAAAATTACCAATGTAAAAAAAGTATCTATAGAGAATATATGAATATTCTTTTAATTCACGAAAATTTGTGATGAAAGAAAAAATCGATACCAATTTCCTCCATTTTTCGTAATTTTGTATGGCCTGATACAGGACTTATTAACTTTAAATTATAAACAAATATATAATAGTTAATGATAGGACCGGAGTAGAATGAACCTTGATTACTTATCTGTGGATGCTCATCGGCCTGCTAATCGCATGGGTAGACTACGGGCTGTTTGGCATACAAACTTTTTAGATTACGAACTAGGGAAGCTTACATTCCACCTATACCGTTATTAAAATTTCGTTAACATTCATAGGCTGTAAACCCTATTTTAGAAGGGTTTTACAATATTTGAATATTATTTTGTTGAAATCGTAACATGTTTACAATTACATTTTTAAGAAAGCTAGACAATTGGAAACCTTACAGTCTATAAATAAATTATATTTGATTTTTAAAGTGACAAGCCGCGGGCTTCGCCCTCTCTGGCTTCGCCAGGGGCTTGGCTGCACAAACAGCGGCCTTCGGCCGCAGTGCTCCGCACTCTAATCCCACGATAGGGATCCCGTGCTGGGGATCCCGTGTTGGGGTTCCGCCCCAAGGCCTAGAAGAACGCGAAGACCGTAAAGAAGAATAAGAACGCAAAGAACGCGAAGAAGAGGAACGCGAAGAAGAACGGGCACTTCGATGGTTAACTTCTCCCGTATGCATACAGGGGTGTGTCCGTAAATGGTAATGAGGCTACCCAAATTACGGAAAGTTTATTTTTAATTGTATTAATTTTGATACAAATTCAAAAAATTAAAACTTATAAGATTACATTACTATTAATATATTTCATTTCTGAATTGTCCTTATAATGTTTGATACAGAAAAAAATTGAATAGAAAATATGAAGTGAAAGGGGAACTTTAACTTTGTATACCCAAATTGGGTGATGGTAATAGAAAAATTATCTCGATTTAGAATCTGCACCCCAGCAACATTTTATATACAAAAGAAACTTTTAAAAAGAAACACGAAGATAATAATAATAATGGATCTGTTCTTGCTCATCCGTTGTGACGGTTTCCTATGCGTCAGTGTGGACAGGGACGAATTACGCGAGCTACGAACTCAGGTACAACTTTGTATTCATAATGTTATTTATTTTCACGAGGACAGGCTTGGGCAGCTTAACTTACACTCTGGGAATATGCAGAGTGCGGGGTGATCTAATAGAGGTGTTCAAGTGGATCAAAGGCTTTAACAAGGGTGACGCAAACAAGGTCATCATATCAAGACAACAGTGCAGCATTCATGGTAATGAATTTGAAATGGACAAATCTAGATAGAAGGAAACAGAGAAGAAATGGTTTACCAATTGAGTGGCCAACGAATGGAATAGACCTAGTTACCATGTAGTGAGCGCTAAAAGTATAGGCTGTGTTAAGAAAAGGTTAAACAACTTTATACATGTGGATTGTGGTAATGGATATGGAACGGCCTAGTGAAGGCCTTATGGCACTGGTTCATACACACACACACATACACACACACACACATATATATATATATATATATATATAAATATATATATATATATATATTTTTATATATAAATATATATATATATATATATATATATATATATATATATATTTGAATATCTGGGGAGCAGATTCTCTTGTATGCATGCATTGTTAAAATCGACAACGTTAGTGAGGTTGTTGATCTTCTTGTGAGTATTCTCCAGGAGAATACTCACAAGAAGATCAACAACCTCACTAACGCTGTCGATTTTAACAATGCATGCATATATATATATATATATAGTTAGAGGGCAGGATAGATAAGATGGGGTAGAGGGAGGGAGGGGGGGATTTTATTCATTTATATAAAAAGATAGAGAAAAAAGACTTCCATGAACAAACAGCTTAAATCTAGGCTATTTGTATTTTCAGTTAAAATATGACTTAACATAAATCGAAATTAAATTTATTTAATATTTCCTCCATGATCCACCAAGGACCGGTTTTGATTCCCCATAGGGACTTCGAGGCACTTAGGAGCACCTGCCATATGGTCTCATGCAGTCTCCATCAATCATTTACCCTTATCCTAATAAAAAATAAAAAATGTATACATTATTCTATTATTTGTAACCTGGATATACAATTTTAAAGTCAGTCCTTAGTTTCTATTTATATGATTTATTTAGGAATGAAGTTTCTATATCAAAGATTATAAAGATAATAGAGAAATAAAATATAATTTAAATAAAATCATTAAAATTCACTTTTATATATATATTTGAATTTTATTTTTTGTATTAAGTATTGTAATAAACTTCCTTTGTAAAAACAAATTTAGAGAGGCTTTAGATATGCTGGTTGAAAAAGATTAAATTTCATTAACGTAAATTTTGTAAAGCCCTATTAGGGGCTTAGAATAAATTAATAATATATAAAATTAACAGCAGGACCGGTGGGAAATGGAAGCTTGCATAGCTCCCAGAGGATACCTAACTGCCTGCTACACGGATGGGAAGATTATACGTGCTGTTAAACATAAACTTTCAAGTTGAAGAGCTAGGCAAGTTTCCATTCCACATATACCGTAATCAATTATGGTGTTTTGTTAACTTTTGTAGGCTGTAACTCCTATTTTAGAAGGGTTTTACAATACTTACATACACTTTTGTTGAAATCGCAGTATGCTTAAAATTGTATTTTTGAAGATAGGTAGCGAACCATAGTCAATAGATATTTTCTATTTTTACTAAAGTAATTTTAATACAATATTTAATCGAATTTTTCGTAAAAAAAATTCTAAGATTATATTTACTGTATTAATGACATTTAATTTTGAATTATCCCTATAATGTTTGATACAGACTACTTAATTTTTAAATAGAAAATTTAAAGTGGTTAAAGAACTTTAAATCTGTATACCCAAACTAGGTGTTTGTACGAGAAAATATATATTTTTTTAAAAGCTACACCCCAGCAACATTTAGTATACAAGGTCATCATATTAAGACAACAGCGCAGTACACACAGTAATGTTTTTAAAAAAAATATATGTTCATGGTGATCCATTGTGACTGTTTTCCATGCGTCTGTATGGACAAGGACGAATACATTCACGAGCTGTAAGTTTATTTGCCATTGCATGAATATACATGAAATGCAGATAATGAAAAGAACACATGGTTCTAGATAACAATAACAATTGCATTTTCTCTTTCATAATATTACTTATTTTCACAAGGACAGACTTGGGCGCCTTAACTAACACTCTGTAAAGATGCAGAGTGCGGAGTGATCTAATAGATTAAAAAGATTTATTGACATATAGAAATTGTACATCAAAAGGGGTATTAGCATGCTAATATATCCGCACAGACATGTTTAAATAATTTACTTAATAGTTCAGCTTTACTTTTGTGTTATTATTCAAATGATCTAATAGAAGTGTTCAAGTGGATCAAAGGCTTTGACAAGGATGACACAAACAAGGTCATCATATTAAGACAACAACGCAGCAATCATAGTAATGAATTTGAAATGGACGAATTTAGATAGAAGGAAACAGATAAGAAATGGTTTACCAATAGTGTGGTTAACAAATGGAAAGACCTAGTAACCATGTAGTGAGCGGTGAAAATATAGCCTGTTTTAAGAAAAGGTTAAACAACTTTATGGGTGTGGACGACAGGTGGTAATGGACACGGAACGGCCTAGTGAAGGCCTTGTGGCACTGGTTCACATATATATATATATATATATATATATATATATATATATATATATATATTTATATACAGCCTTAATACCACAAAGTTCAACTCCAAGTGCACCTAACACCCTCTCTCCAATATTAGCGTGCTACTCTCGACTTTCAAAATTTAATTTATCTACTTAAAAAATAGAAGAAAAAAATAGACTTCTATGAACAAACAGCTTAAATCTAGACAATTTGTATTTTCAGTAAAAGGTGACTTATATATAAATCGAAATTAATTTTATTTAATTTTCCTCCGTGATCCACCAAGGACCGGTTTTGATTCACCTTAGGGATTTCGAGGCACTACTATAGGAACAACTGACATTTCTCCTGCAGTCTCCTTCATTCTTATGCTGTAAAAAAAAAAAAAAAAAAAAAAAAAAAAAAAATTATGCAGCTTGGGTACTAATATAAAGTTAGTCCCTAACTACTATGTATATCATTCATGTGTGAATTTAAGTTTTCTATATCAAACATTTTAAGGATAATTCAGAAATTAAATATGATTTAAATTAAAAAAGTAAGTATGATTTGATATATTTTGATTTTATCAATTCTTATATCAAATGTTGTATTAAAATTATCACTATAAAAATATATCTAGAAAGACTAAATATATAATTTTAAGATTCTAATTTTCGTAGAAGATCGATAAATCTATAAATTGTTAATTCAAATATTTAATTTAGCCCTGTTGTGATAAGCTTATGAACATACTTATATAAATTTTATAACAAAGTCGACGTGAAATGGTAGATTGTCTTACAGTGGAAGTGTGACGGCCGGCCAATATGCGAAGAAGATAACAAGGCGTTAAGCATTCAAACTTAGTGTAAGAGCCAAGGTCTAAATATACAGTTCAGACCGTTGGAATTCTTCTGCGCAGCTTCTGACGTCATTTGGCTGAGTCCATTTTCTCTTTGTGATACACTGAAGAAAACTGTGAAACGCCAAGGAAGACAGGAACTATAATATTTTATATATATATATATTATATATTCATATATATAGACAGGAACTATAATATTTTATATATATTTATATAATATTTGTCAGAATATAACTAATTGCGTGGAGCAGTGCGAGCGAAGGCAACGTCATTTTTGAACGACGGACCAGCTTCAACTGACAGCTATAGGACCCGCTAACCCCACTTTGAGCAGCCAGGTGACGTTCACGGGCCCGCTGCGCCAACTCCCTCGAAATTCGGTCGGAAGTGGTTAGACCTTATATTCTTAGATCTTGGTAAGAGCTAGGCAAGATTCGACTATACTTGTACCGTTATTAATTATGGTCTTTTGTTAACGTTAATGGTCTGTCAACCCTGTTTTAAATTTTTGCAATATTTAGTATAGTTCTGTTGAAATCGTAATGTGCTTACAATTGTATTAGGTAGCTTGACAATTGGAAATCATATAGTCTACAGATATTCTATTAATTCTAATACAATATTTAATAGAAAATGGTGAAATATTTGTATAAGAATATGTTTACTTTATATTGTTACTTATATCTTTAATTTCTGAATTATCCTTATAATGTTTAATACAGAAAACTTAATTTTTAGATAGAAAAGATGAAGTGGTTTAGGAACTTGAAATTTGTATACCCAAATTAGGTGTTTGTACGAGAAAATATATTTCGTTTTGGAATCTACACCCCAGCAACCTTTAGTATACAAAAGAAAACCATAAAAATATACACGGGGATGATATATATATATATATATATATATATATATATATATATATATATATATATATATATATATATATATATAACGGATCTGCTCATGCTCAGCCGTTGTGGCGGTTTCCCAACCGTCAGTGCACAGGGACGAGTAACACGAACAGATACCATGACCAGTTACAATGTTGCATGTGCTCTTTCATTATGAATTTATTTATTTTTATCTATTTTTCCATCTTATTCTTTCAGCTTCCAACCTAGTTATGGACCAAAACGTCTCCTGTCGGCATGCTCTTCTTTTGTAAAACATAGTTCTGATGACGTCATGGGATATGTAACAGCCCAAACGTCCTGTAGCAAAACACAATATTCAGTGATACTGAGAGTTTTTCATCATTGTTTGATAGTCTCGACTGCCTAATGTTCTGGGACAACAACCAGGATATGCGGAATAGGATATTGGAGATACTTTTGTATATTTTGAGTTTATATTTTCCAAGAGGGGGGGGGGTGTACTATTATTGCGCACTGAACACCTCACTTGTTTACCTATGACGACATAGCTCCTCAAGCCATGAGCTGTTTATATATTGCAGAGCTCTCTAGGCTGCTTAAAGAGATGCAGGTGTTATATTGATGCCATATTCTTTGTTACTGTGTTTTGTGCCTTATTTGAAATGCTTGATGGGGTCAAATGTAGAATCCCCAACTACACACACCGATCAACTGTAGAATTTACACATTAACAACATTCTATTATATAATTTCTCACCAAAGTGAACAGCTGTAGACTCCCCACACCTAACTAATATAAGTTTGGTTTGGTTTGGTTATGTATCACGAGCCTTAATCAACTGTAGAATGTCCACTCCGGCAGCACTCAATTATAGGGTTGATGCTATATTTGATGCGATTGATGTCGTGATGTTATGTGGAGTTTTCCTTTGTACATATATTATTAGTTTTGCTTCTACAGGAAGTGGTATAGCACGGTTTTGTGTTGAATAGAATTCAAAAGTTGTCAGTGAGGTTTCATCTCTCATCCATCTCAGTTTTGAAACAACTTATATATATATATATATATATATATATATATATATATATATATATATATATGGGTAGCAGGTTTTCCTGTAAACATATATAGTTCAAGAATACAGCTGTTTCTGCATTAATGATCTTGCTAAGGCTTTCTACTTTTTTGATTGCAGACTTCTGCGTAGAATTTAACACTGAGATTCTTGTGCCAAAGCGCATAATGAAACACAGCGAGTTTTTTCTTTAGTTCACGACGTTTCGTACACTAAGGACTAACTTTAAATTTGTATATCCAAGTTACAAATAATAGAATACTGTATATATATATTTTTTTTTTTTTTTTTTTTTTTAAGGGCTAATGAATGATGGAGACTGCAAGAGGCCATATGGTGCTCCTAAATTAGTGCCTCGAAATCCCCAAGGGGAATCAAAACCGGTCCTTGGTGGATCATGGAGGAAATATTAAATTAATTTAATTTCGATTTACATTTAAGTCATCTTTTAACTGAAAATACAAATAGCCTAGATTTAAGCTGTTTGTTCATATGTCTTTTTTCTCTATCTTTTTATATAAATGAATTAAATTTTGAAAGTCGAGAGTAGCAGGCTAATATCGGAGAGGGGGTATTAAGTATATATATATATATATATATATATATATATATATATATATATATATCTATATATATGTGTGTGTGTGTGTGTGTGTGTGTGTGTGTGTGTGTGTGTGTGTGTGTGTGTGCAAAGTAGACCACTTGGAAAAAGAAACTAACGAAGCAGAGCGCTTTCGTATATTACATCTTCAGTGCACTGAAGATGTTATATACGAAAGCGCTCTGCTTCGTTAGTTTCTTTTTCCAAGTGGTCTACTTTGCATAAGTGAACACACGTACCCGTGTTCTTATTAGCATATATATATATATATATATATATATATATATATATATATATATATATATATATATATATATATATATATAACCGAGCAAGTGCGTCTGCCCCACATCTATCACACTTCTAACTTCCTTCCATTTCATTCTTTACTTCCCTCCCTTTCCCCATCTTATCTATCCTGTCCTCTAACTATATATATATGAACCACTGCCATAAGGCCTTCACTAGGCCGTTCCATATCCATTACCACAATCCACATGTACTGTATAAAGTTGTTTAACCTTTTCTTAACACAGCCTACTTTTAGCGCTCACTACATGGTAACTAGGTTTATTCCATTCGTTGACCACTCAATTGGTAAACCATTTCTTCTCTGTTTCCTTCTATCTAGATTTGTCCATTTCAAATTCATTACCATGAATGCTGCGCTGTTGTCTTGATATGATGACCTTGTTTGTGTCACCCTTGTTAAAGCCTTTGACCCACTTGAACACCTCTATTAGATCATCCCGCACTCTGCATATTTCCAGAGTGTAAGTAAGCTGCCCAAGCCTGTCCTCGTGATAATAAATAACATTATGAATGCAAAGTTGTACCTGAGTTCGTAGCTCGCGTAATTCCTGTCCACACTGACGCATAGGAAACCGTCACAACGGATGAGCAAGAACAGATCCATTATTATTATTATCTTCGTGTTTCTTTTTAAAAGTTTCTTTTGTACATAAAATGTTGCTGGGGTGCAGATTCTAAATCGAGATTAATTTTCTATCACCATCACCTAATTTGGGACAAAGTTAAAGTTCCTTAACCACTTTATATTTTCTATTTAATTTTTTTTTTCTGTATCAAACATAAGGATAATTCAGAAATGGAATATATTAATAGAGTAATATAATCTTATAAGATTTAATTTTTAATATTGTATCAAAATTACTTTAAAAAATAAATATAATTTATTTATAGACTGTAAGGTTTCCAATTGTCTATCTTAAAAATACAATTGTAAACATGTTATGATTTCAACAAAACAATATTTAAATATTGTAAAACCCTTCTAAAATAGGGTTTACAGCATGTGAATGTTAAAACCTTAATAACGGTTTAGGTGGGATGGAAGCTTCCCTAGTTCGTAATATATTAAGCTTGTATGCCTAACAGCTTTATAGCAGCCCGATGTACATCCATAGATACGTAGCCAACATTCCATTTTGCTCCGGTCCTATTAATATCTACTTTTCTAATTTTTATATCAATACACCTTTCTCAGGTTATGCAAAATTTTTAACAATGGAGAACATTAGTATCGATCTTTTCTTTCTTCGCAAATAATTACATTTATTGATCACAAGAAGTACGTCTTATTAGGGTCTCTACACATAACTCCTAGAAGGCATACAATTATGACTTGTACAGTAAAAGTTACGTGTGATTGTGTTAAATCAGTTAGAATTATATCACTTATCGCAAATACTTACGAATTAAAAGAATATTAATATATTCTTTCTAGATACTTTTTTACCTTGGTAATTTCATACAATAAATCATATAAAAAAAAAATCAAAACAATTACATAAAAGTACATTTAATTTATTTGAATTAAGTTATATTTCATTTCTGAATTATCCTTACAATGGTTGATTAGAATTCAGAATTTGTACATAATGGTATATATATACAGTATTTAAGGAGTAACTTTAAATTTGTATACCCAAGCTATAACTCAAAGAAAATATATTTGTAGAATAAGAACATAAAAATGAGGGAGACTGTAATCAGGTGTTTCTAAAGTAGTGGTTCGATATCCTTGGAGTTATCCAAAAAGGCATCATGGGGGAAATATTAGATAAAATTAATTTCGAATTATATTTTCTTTTCTTTTTTAACTGAAAATAAAAATAGAGTTTAGGTTTAAGCTGTTTGTTCATAGAAGTCCTTTTTTCTCTCTATCATTATGTAAAGTAATTAAATTTAGAAAGTCGAAAGTAGCAGGCTAATATTAGAAAGAGGGTATCAGGTAAGCTTTGAGTTGAACTTTGGGGTATATTAAGACAACAGCACAGCACTCATAGTAATGAATTTGAAATGGATAAGTTTTGATAGAAGTACACAGACAAGAAAAACTGGTTTACCAACTGAGTGGTCAACGAATAGAATAGATCTAATAATCATGCAGTGAGCGCTGAAAGTATAGTCGGGTTAAAGAAATGGTTAAACAACTTTATGAATGTGGACGACAGGAGGTAATGAACATGGAACGGCCTAGTGAAGGCTTTATGGCAATGGTTCCTATTTTTTTCCGTCCCTGATACCCCAAAGTTGAACTCCAAATTTACCAGATACCCACTCTCCAACATTTAGTTAGTTAGAGGGTAGGATAGATAAGATGGGGGAGAGGGGAGGGGGAATTGGGGGTTTAGTGGAAGGAAGTAAGAGTTATGATAGATGTGGGGCAAACCCACTTCCTCGGTTAGTTTATAGTCTTTCGGACTTTTTTTTATATACAATAGACTGCTACTCTCGGCTTTCAAAATTTAATTTACTTAGAGAAAGGAGGGTTTCAATGAACAAACATCTGAAATCTAGACTATTTTTCAGTTAAAAAATGTCTATAATTCGAAATTAAATTTTCTTGATTCATCCATGATGCCTTTCTGGAGACTTTAGTTCTAAGGCTATCGACCCATAAGGGGGTCATTAGGCAATTGTTCAGTCTTACGTTTCTTCGTGATGGAGACCCACAACGGTATACAAAGTTAAAGTCAGTCCTCAACAACTATGTATATATTTCATCTAGAAATTAAGTTTTCTATATCAAACATTATATGGATAATGCAGAAATAAAATCGAATTTATATGAAATAAATTAAATATAAATTTCTATAAATATTTTAATTTGATTGTCTTTTATATTAAATATTGTATCAAATCTTTAAATTAACTTTAAATCTTGGCTGTTATTTCAACAGTATGTTCAATCCGCTAGTATATTATATAATAGTTTAATAACAAGAAATTTTGAATAGCCCTCATGATAAAGGGCTCCGATAACCCATACATAAAGAACCTGAGGAACAAGCTGGTGAACAGCGGTAAATCACTAACTGGTTCCCGAGGTTAGGAAAGATCGGTGCATATTCCTTTCATGTTTCGCCATTGTAACTACGTAAGAAATTCACTAGTGAACAGCGACATCAATCAGATAATTTTTATGACCGTCGCGTGCAGGACTCGAACCTACCGCTCAGGGGTCAGTAAGACTACTGTGCAAGGTTAAAGCCCTATATGGTTTTCAATTGGTTAGTTATCTTAAAAATACAATTGGAAGCATCTTACGATTTCAACAAAACTATATTTAAATTTTGTAAAAACCCTTCTAAAATAGGGCTTAAAGCCCATAAACGTTAACAAAACACCATAATTAATAACGGTACAAGTATGGAAGCTTGCCTACCTCTTACACAAATTTCAATGTATAACGGTCCGTAATCTCATCCGCATATTGGCAGGCCGTTAGGCATCCTCAAAGAACAAGACAAATTACCATTTCACTTCAGTCAGATTATAGGTATGCATATCACAGACAAATTTAATTTTTATCTTATTTATATAGAAATATTTCTCGCCTTCATCACATGCCATCCATTATATATATATATATATATATATATATATATATATATATATATATATATGTATACACACACACACATTTTAACAACCACAATGCACTTTAATTCTAAGCCATCAAGGCCGACATGCAGAAATTGAAATGTGGTACTGCCAAAGACTCGAAGCCCAGCATCCTCTGTAATATAGCGAGTCCTCTGAAGGTCATAGTGACCGAAACGTTAGGACGTATTCTAAAAGCCCATCTTCGTTTACCCTTCCCCACCTATCACTCTCTCATTTGTCTAAAACAAATTTTAAACCAAGAATATGTTGTGCGTGTTTAATTAAATTACGTATATGAAATTGAATAAAAAAAATCAGAAGTGCATTAGCTTATCTCACTTATTCTTGCGGAACCCTTAGGGACCTTTTGCGGAACCTTAAGGCCCCTATACACTGTCAGTCATGATTGCACAGGTCATCGAGATTGTGCAAGCAGTGTTTGGACCACACACTATCAGTAAGATCGAGCAATCATTACTTACCTCTTGGAGTTTCTGGAGTTGGATGAACTCCCTCCAAAGTTCCTGAGTGTTCTGTGTGCTCGCCATGGTTATAAAGGAAAGACTGAGCTGTTGGCGCAATGATCGCCACTAACTATCACTCATGATGGTGTAACTACTATGCTCGAGCTTACAAAATCAAACCGTATTGGAAATTCCTTAATCATCTGCGCAAACACTCAATCACACCCACTCACACAGGATGTGCTTGCGCAATCATGAATATTGTGCAATCATGACTGACAGTGTGTAGGGGCCTTTAGGGTTCCGGGGAACCCTGGTTGAGAAACGCTGTCTTAATGGATGGCCAGGTGCATGCCCATGTACAAATTTGCATTTTCTCCCTCATTGTTACTTTCACGAAAACAATATTTAAATTTATATATCTCGAAAGTACTATAAAAGGGATTTCTTACGAAAATACTCATTGTCTGCTAATTTGCATTGAAATACAAAGCATACAGCCCATCTCATGTACCCAAGCGTCCTGTAGCAAAACAAACAATATTCAGCGATTTTGAGGACCACAATGGAAATAAGCTGACAGGCTTTTTTGTTATCCTCGGCAATTGTAATAGTCATTTTGATCTATGCGTTCTTTTTATTAACTGCACTTCATGTATATTTCATTGCCAAATAAACATTATCATTATAAATCCCGAAGGGATTTCTCCCCGTCCTCTCCTTTTATGCAAAGGGGGAACGGAGAGGGGGGAGTCGCCGATTTAATGAAGCGGCCTTGCTGTGGATGTGCTGTGTCTTGCGACACTGCTTCTGACCCAGGGCAGTGGGCAAGGTGCAGGGATGGAGTGTATTCAGGGATGAAATGGGTGAGAATGGTTTTATGCCTTTCCCTTTTTGGCTACCTCCCTTGTAAGGGGGAAAAAGCCTTGGTATATGTATGTATGTATTTCATCGTCTGTTATAAGTAGTCTCGACTCCCTAAATATCTCTGACAATGTGAGGATAGACGGAATGATTGTGTGCTATCAAACTAAACTGGAATATCTATCTTATTTTCACATTGGTGCATCCTTGGTGCTTATCTGTGTGCATGTTGGTTCTGCAATACCGTCTTTGAGAAAAAAAAAATACATGATGCATTCAATAATTTTGCAATATGCTCCCGCACGAAATCCTGCACGTTCACACTACGCTTAGTAGATGCTACAAAGTTTTTTTTAATAATAAGGATTTCTACGTGATACAAATATTTATTCATCTTGGCCCAAGTTCGTCAGCAATATAAATAATAATAATAATAATGATAATAATAATAATAATAATGGTGATTTGTTACGTCGTTTTATGTAACTTGAACTACATACCAGTGATGTCGGAAGCCTTGTCTGCGTCGACATGTCGGCCGTTCTACCACCCTAAACGACTCTCAAATACGAATGACAAAATTCACGAATGTTCACAAACGACATCGTTCACGAACTAGTACCAACCCAATCCATTTCAATTAACAATAACGTCCTGTAGCGAAACCGACGATTCCTTCAGCGATATTGAGAGCTTTTCATTGTCTTTTAAAGTAGTGTCGATTCCCTAAATACCTCTCACAACAGCCAAGACGTGGGGATAGACGGCATAGTGAAGGGTTACCGCAATTGATTTCTCAAGGAAATGGTCTAAAGAAACAAATAATGAGCCTACATGGTAAGTAAAATTAGTTCGAGTGTATTTTACAACGCGTACCCTCTTCGTACGTCTGGCAGCTTCCTTCTCCGTCTTTGGAAAACTAAACACGCCGACTCTGTCGTTTGCGACAGTTCTACACAGAACAACACTTTCCACGGTCTGTCCTTTTCTTCCCCCATCTCCTTCTTTGGCGGTTCACCATTTTCATCTAACCTCTTTAAGAACACCGTAGTTTAAATCTTATATCAGATAACATGCGACACTCGGCACGATCACAAAGCATGGAGAATGAACACAAACTCTGACGTCACTGTGAAATACTGTAGGTGGCGCCATGGCTAGATTTTACGAAAATGGCTAAAGCAGACAGCATTAGATAAGTACTTTCAAAGTGCAATAAATAAAATAACGAAAGTTTTATGTGTAATTTCTCTACGTATTATTGACTTTCGGAACTACTAAAACCTAATTCCGGTAAAACTAGACACTTTTTTATTTACAATGTGGACACCCTTTAACGAGTCCCCAAACTCTTCGACGGAATGGTCTCTACCCCTGAATTTAAGCTTATAAAACATTTACATATAAACTCGTTGGGAACTTCCGAGCTTGATTCAAGACGAAAAAAATCTATCAGTTGTTTCAAAACTGAGATGAATGAGAGATGAGAACTTGCTGCCAACTTTCGAGTTTTAATCAACCCAAAATCATACTTTTGTGGTGATTGTTGTTTGGGTATCGTAATGTTTACCTTGGGTCAATGATTTCCCTCAAAGCATTACGGTAATTTCTTTCGATTCAGGAACCTTTTCCGAATCTTCGAACCACACCTATCGTAACTTTAGATATGATTAAAACTCCCTCCCCTATATTTATTGAATCTATAAAGCAATTTTGGTTTAAAAATCGGGAAGCTTTGAGAATTTGCTTAAGGTTAAAGTTGACCCGTGGCTTCGAGTTTTCGAACACGTTAAAGTCCTGACGTATACGGCTACTTTGGTCAGTCTACTCAGATCACTTCCATCAGACGTCGGCAGCTAGAGCTACTCTCTAGAGTTGACTCGTATTCGTAATCCAACTTTACGTTGGATAGCTTTACCTTGGCAGTTAACACTGCCACCTACTTCTGGGGATTTCCCAGCACTTTTTTCTTATTCGTCATTTTCCGTATCTTCGTAGCTCTCCGGGATCCGCACGAGCCCTTGTTGGCTCGTGAGACTTCTTCGTCGTCCGGCCCGGCGAAATCTAGAAATTCTGTCGTAGTTTAGAGTAGTGTAGACACCATACCCACTGGGCACACAGTGTGTCCTACCACGCGGCTGTCACCAGTCGCCAAGGAAGCTGTGTGACCCCTTTATATTATTTTCTTTGGCTCTGCTGAGCACATTTTATTTTTGTGTAACAGGGGGCTCGTCCCCCCCACCCCGACGCGCAGGATGGAGTCCTCAACTCCATCCCTGCAAACTAGGAAGACCTCCCCTGACGACCCCAATATTGACTGGACACGTGTTTCTCCATTCTGACCAGACCCGATTAGCTGACCTCAACCCATTTATGCTTAAAAAATGTCTATCCCAATTTACCGATGATATCAACCAAGTTAAAAAACTTAGAAGCGGAGACCTCCAAATTACCACCAACTCTGGGAAAGCTACACGCGACCTTCTCAAGGCCAGGAAGTTTCATTCTTTCGATGTTGTTGCATCCCTCCCTAGGTCACTCAACTCCTGCAGAGGAGTAATCCACTGCAGAGATTTGATGACCATGGAAGAATGTGACATCCTCGATGAGATGAAATCCGAAGGCATATTAGATGTTAAATTCATAACGCGACTGGACCGAGAAAGGAACATGCGAGTGAACACGCCCCTCATAATTCTGACATTCAATTCAACAACCCTCCCTGACCACGTCAAAATTGGATACATTCATGTCCCAACACGACCATATGTCCCTAACCCTTTACGCTGCAACAAATCTTTCAAATATGGTCACCTTGCCAAATTATGCAGCAAACAACCATGCGCTAAGTGTGCAGGCCAACATCCTACGGATGCTTGCTCTGCTAATGTGTTTCAATGCGTTAACTGTCCCTCCAATAACAACCATGCATCCACCTCCCGAGACTGTCCCACTTTCAAAATAGAAAAACAAATTTGTACGGAAAAAGCAACTTGTGGCATATCCTTTTACGAAGCAAGGAAGCGTGTGATGGAAAGACTAGTTACCCCAACTAGTACCTCCGGAGCAACTTCCTATGCTTCGGCAGTAAAGAAAACTTATAGAACCATTGAAACACAAACAGAGAACAAACACTCCAACAAGGACAAAGATCAACGCCCAACTACCAAGCAAACTCACTCGCACCTTCCTTCCCCGGCCATCCCAGAGCTTCCCAAGCGTGTGCTTACACGTACAGAAGAGGATGTCCACATGGAGACCTCCGTTTCTAATAAGCGACTTTTAAGTCCCATTTCTACCCCAAAGGGAAAATCCGGGGCTAAACGTACCTCTCCCACTAAGGCCAAGAAAGGAAGAAACCGAAGCAGATTTGGAAAAAAAAAAAAATGAAAATGAAAATAATCCAGTGGAATTGCCGAGGTGTTAGAAGTAAATTAAATGACCTTGTAATTTTTAACTCCCTAAACAACCCCTCAGTAATATGTCTACAGGAAACACTCCTCAAGCCCAGTGTTGAGTTAACACTCAAAAACTTTACCATATATAGGAAGAACAGGTTAGCGCCTGGAGGGGGGGTCGCAGTTGCAGTCAGCGACTGCCTTCCCCAAGTGGAATTACCACTAACTTGGAGGCAGTCGCAATCAAAACAAAACTGCGAAACAAACTCGTCACCATCTGCTCCATTTACCTACCTCCCGACCCTCAATTCCCACTAGAGGAGGTAAACAAATTGATAAGAGAACTACCCCACCACAAACTCATTGTGGGAGATTTCAACTCCCACCATCACATGTGGGGTAGCAACAAAACATCTCATCGAGGGGAGCAGATGGAAGAAGTGCTAAATACCAACAACCTGATCCTCCTCAACACTGGCAGTCCCACTCGTGTAGACAATACTAGGGGTTCCTTTTCATGCATTGATTTATCCATATCATCTCCTGCGTTGTCTGACATTATCCAATGGACCACGCATGACGACACCATGCTTAGCGATCATTTCCCAGTAATCCTAAAAATAGGGGGTGACCACGCTACGGCTACTCCAGCCTACGGAGACAACCCACCCCCTCCCTGTCCCAAATTTAACATCACAAAAGCCAACTGGGAAATGTATCGCACAACCGCCAACGTCAACATCACAGGGGATAATATGGATGACAAAATATCAAATTTATCAAACTCAATTTTGAATTCAGCTCATAAGCACATACCAAAAACCTCGGTATTTCACAAGCATAGAGTTCCTTGGTGGACATCAGACTGCAGAAAAGCACTTTGCAAGCGGAATAGGGCTTACCGTACTTTTAAAAATAACCCCATTGCACCAAATTTTATTACAAAGGATTACAAAGGCGGAGCATGCCGACAGGAGACCTTTTGATCCATATCTAGGTCGGATGCACCAAAAAAAAAAAATCATAATAATAAAATAATAAACAAAAACTATAATGATGTAAATAACAAATAAAATACATAAATAAATGTATAGGTATAGTTAAAATAATAAACAAACAGGTAAATAGTAAATAATAGATTGACATATAACTAATAATAAATGAAAATCAGACAGACAAATTATAACAAAACAAAAACAAATAATATAAGATAAATTATAATCATTACAGCATCTTAAGTATTTATCTAAATGATTCTTAAAGCTTCGAACTGAACTACATTGCACTACCTGTGCAGGAAGTTTATTCCATTCATTAACTACACAGTTGGCAAAGTTGTTTCTACCTACTTCCAAATTGAATCTATTTCAGGACAGTTTGAGACCATTGTTTCTTGTCTGATTCTCATTCAATGTGAAAATTTTGTCACTTGATGTCAATTCCCTTTAGAATTTTAAAGACCTGTATCAAGTCACCTCTGACTCTACGCTTTTTTAGGGAAAACAGATTCATGTGCTTTAGTCGATTTTCGTATGATTTATTTTTGATATTTGGAATCAGTTTTGTGGCTCGCCGTTGTACTTTTTCCAGTCTGTCAATGTCTTTAATGAGATTCGGTGACCATACGGAAACAGCATATTCCAAATGTGGACGAACTAACGATTTATATAGCTTGTTAATGAGTGATGGACTTTAGAAATCAAAAGATCGCGCAATAAGTCCCAGAATCTTATTTGCTTTCTCAGAGGCTGAAAAACATTGCTTGGATGATTTGAGGTCGTTACTGATAATTACGCCGAGATCTTTTTCACTATCCACTTTTGTTAACGAATTTCCAAATAACTTGTAATCGTACTTACTGTTATTTTTACCTATGTGCATTACCTTGCATTTACTTGTGTTATATTTCATTAGCCACTTTTCAGACCATTGCTGTAATTGATCTAAATCTTCTTGAATATCTAATTGGTTTGAGTGATCATTTGCCACTCCGCACAGTTTTGTATCATCAGCAAATTTGGAAACAGTATATTTTAGTCCATGGTCTATATCATTTATATATACTATGAATAGAAGTGGTCCAAGAACGGAACCCTGAGGAACTCCACTTGCAACACTTTTCCATCCAGAAGTTTTTCCATTTAAAACAACTCTGTTTTCGACCATTCAACCAATTACTAGTCCAACCTAATAGGCTACCACTTATTCCATGCAAAGCTAGTTTAGTAAGTAGTCTTTCGTGTGGGACGGTATCAAAAGCTTTTGCAAAGTCTAGATATATTAAATCTATATTGTTTATTTTGTCATAATTCGAGATAACTGTGTTGTAGAATTCGAGTAAGTTAGTCACGCAAGAACGTTTCCGTCTGAAACCATGCTGGCTATCATTTATCAAACGGTTACTTTCTAAATGATGTTCGATAGCATCTCTGATGATAGTTTCCATTATTTTTCCTACGATTGAAGTCAAACTTATAGGCCTATAGTTATTTGGTTTCTTTTTGTCACCTTTTTTGAATATGGGAGTAACGTTAGCTAGCTTCCATTCTCTTGGGACATCTCCGGATATGATGGATTTCTTGAAAATAATTTCTAATGGAACAACAATCTCATTTTTCATTTCCTTTAAGATTCTTGGATGCCAACCGTCAGGCCCTGGTGTTTTATTACTTTGAGTTTGTATATAAAACTTTTAATTTTTTCTTTTGTTATATTTACCGTAGTGAGTAAGTTTAACCCAGACTTTTCACAGGTTTCAGTTTGGAATTCACTTTGAGGTGTTTCGTTTACGAATACCGAGCTAAAATAATTGTTTAAGATATTACACATTCCTTCATTTGAATATTCAAGTTGACCGTCAGCAGATAATAGTGGACCAATGTGATTCCTTACAACCTTTTTATCTCTAATGTAACTATAGAATTCTTTGGGATTCTCTTTGGATTTATCAGCGATGTTCATTTCGTATTGTCGTTTTCTTTTTCTTATTGTCTTTTTTAAATCTCTCTGTATTGATACATAACTTTCATAGTCATTAGATGCACCCGAGCACTTATATTTCTTATAAGCCTGTCTCTTTTTAGCAATACTTTTTCAGTTTCTTTGTCGAGCCAAGCAGAGGCAGAGGCAGAGGCCCGTAAAACAATAAAACATGCCAAACGAAAGTCTTGGCATGATTACATCTCGACAATAAACATAAACTCTCCTCTAACACAAATCTGGTCAGCCG
Source organism: Oratosquilla oratoria (assembly GCF_046742065.1). Lineage (NCBI taxonomy): Eukaryota > Metazoa > Arthropoda > Malacostraca > Stomatopoda > Squillidae > Oratosquilla > Oratosquilla oratoria. The sequence goes on along the minus strand of NC_134816.1, from coordinate 23,449,565 downwards.
TCCGAAAAATCGACGGCAAATATACCCCAAACATCAAGACCCTGACCATTGGAAACACATTTGTAGATGCTTTCATGGACATCGCAAACACAATAGCAGACATTTACACAAACAACACGAATAACTATTCTCCAACCTTCTTACAACACAAACAAAGACGGGAAGCAGAACCACTGATCTTCCATACACAGACATACCACGACTATGACACCCACGAGCTTGAACAAGCCTTAAGCTCGTGCAGAGTGAACCTCTGCTGGCCCAGATGGGATTAGGTATGAGATGCTGCAACATTTGAATTCAATTTCACTGAAAAAAATACTAGAAATATACATCGCAATTTGGATTAATCAAGAATTCCCAAAAACATGGAGACATGCGTGCAACAAGAGACTTAATTTGCTACGTAAACTAACGGGCACAAATTGGGGAGCAGATAGGAAATCCCTGCTAATGATTTATAAGTCCCTAATTAGATCTAATTTAGACTATGGGTGTCAGATTTATGGTTCGGTAACACCAACCACGTTACAACCCCTGAACATCATCCAAAACAAAGGCCTAAGAATAGCACTTGGAGCATTAAGCTGCACAAGATTCGAGAGGCTGGAAGTTGAAGCAAATGTCCCCCTTACCCTCCACTACAGGCGCGAACTCCTTACACTCCGATACGTCGCCAAAGTGCTCCGTAACCCTCGACATCCCTGCAAGGAAACGATGAACCAGCACGAGCACTTCACCAACTCCAGCCTAAATCCCCTTTCCATCAGGACCCGATCCTTGTGCGAGCAGTATTCAGTGCCACTATGGTCAATAGAACAGATGAAAACCACATACTTACCACCGTGGAAAAACATCGCCCTGAAGGTCAACATCAACTAAGACCTCAAGAAAAAATCGTCTTCCACAGAAGAACTTAGAAGACCCTGGAGGCCATCAAGAAGTACAATGACCACAGTGCGCTGTGCAATGATGGCTCCAAGTGCGGCCCCAAAACTGGGACAGGGTTATACAGCACCAAAACCCGGATGATGTTCAGATTGCCGGACCATACGAGCATATATATCGCACTCTTCGGTATATACAAAGCCATAGAAAATGCTCAATCTGACACACATAGTAACTTCGTCATATTCACAGACTCGTTAAGCGCATTCCAATCAATTAAGACAGGTAACCATATGGAGAACTTTCTCTTGGGCAAAATCATTAGCACATTGTCGATAACTAACAAGTCCATTACTCTCTCTTGGGTTCCCAGCCACATTGGGATCTTCGGGAATGAGAAAGCGGACACCTTAGCCAAATCTGCCTTAGAAAAAGACTATTACAGACATACCCCTGGACATAGGAACCTTCAATTCTATACTAAGGAAACAATTACACGCCCACTGGCAACTCCAGTGGGACAACCTTCACACAAACAAAAGGAACACATAACAGACTGGTCGACATCATACAGAAACAACAGACGGGAAGAAATCGCCGTAGCAAGACTGAAGATGAGCTCGACCCACCTCACCCACCTAATCCCATATATAAACGGCGTTTTTCCTCCCCAATGCAACACCTGCAACACTATACTATCCATAAGACATACTTGTACACTGCTCAAGATACAACACACAGCGCCAAGCGCTTATAAAACACTGTAAACTTAAAAAAATCCAGCTAAGCACAACTCTTTTGACCGATGACCTTTTACTTATTGACAAAGTAGTATTTCAGGACTATTGTGGAAATTATAATGGTAGATTAAAAAGGATCGCAGGTTCACACCAGGCTTAATGACCTCATTATAGGTCGATAGCCTTAAAAAAAAAAAATAAAAAAAAAAAAAAAAAAAAAAAAAAAAAAAAGAGCCAAGCAAGTGGGACTGCCCCACACTTATTATCCTTCCATTTCTTTCTTTCCTTCCACTAAAACCCCCAACAACCACCTCCCTCCCCCTGCCCCATCTTATCTGTCCTACCCTCTAACTAAAGCTAGAATTTCAAACAGTCCACGGGAGTACAGTATAAAATTAATCGAGCAAGTGGTTCTGCCCCACACCTATCATAACACTAACTTTCTTCCATTTCATTCTTTTCTAGCACTAAATCCCCAAATCCCCCCTCCCTCCCTCTCCTACATCTTAGCTATCATAACTCTTCTTTCCATTTCTTTCTTTCCTTCCACTAGACCCCCCAAATCCCTCCCTCCCTCTCCCCCATCTTATCTATCCTGCCCTCTAATTAAAACACGAGACTATAAAAATAACCGAAGAAGTGGGTCTGCCCCACACTTATCATAATTCTAACTTCCTTCCATTTCATTCTTTCCTTACAATAAACCCCGAAGCCCCCCTCCCTATCCTGCCCTCTTACTAAATTGAGAAAATTATATAAATATAAATTTTGTACAGCCCTCCCATGGGAGGGCTTATGAATATAAATAGCGAATGATTGAACCGAAGTGAGATGGTAGGATGTCTTGCTCCTTGTGGAAGATTACCGGCCGTTGGGCATTTACATTTTAAAGTGTAAGACCTAGGCAAGATTCCATTACGCTTGTACCGTTACTAATTATGGTGTTTTGTTAACATTCCAAGGCTGTAAACCCTATTTGAGAAGTGTTTTACAAAATTTAAATATAGTTTTGTTGAAATCGTAATATACTTGCAATTGTATTTTCAAGATAGGTAGCGAGCCAATTGGAAAACATATAGTCCATATATATACTATGAATAGAAGTACACAAAAGCGGGAAAGTATTTGTATAACACTGAATGGGTCCCAGTGATTAGAGATACATTTCAACAACCACAATGCACTTTAATTCTAAGCCATCAAGGCCGACATGCAGAAATTGAAATGTGTTACTGCCAAGGGCTCGAACACCAGCATCCTCATGACAAGTGCGGTAGTGACTTATCAACTAGGCTATGAAGAGATATAAATTGAGAGCGTTTGTATACTTCCAATTGTACTATCATAGTGGAGATGGGTTGAACGCAAAAATTTCATGTATGTGTAACTCGAGCATACAAATATATAAGAAAAATTGCACTCAATTTATATCTCTCTTGATAGCCTAGTTGGTAAGTCACTACCGCACTTGTCATGAGGATGCTGGGGTTCGAGTCCTTGGCAGTACCACATTTCAATTTCTGCATGTCGGCCTTGATGGCTTAGAATTAAAGTGCATTGTGGTTGTTAAAATGTGTGTGTGTATATATATATATATATATATATATATATATATATAGATATATATATATATATATATATGATGTAAGCGGAATAGGAAACACAGGAGTCTTAGTCTTGAGTTTATTCCTGACTAGTTTCGCAGGTATGCTTTTTCAAAGGAATATATGCATACCTGCGAAACTAGTCAGGAATAAACTCAAGACTAAGACTCCTGTGATTCCTATTCCGCTTACATCAACCTGTCAGAATGTCTCAATATATATATATATATATATATATATATATATAATATATATATATATATATATATATATATATATATATATATATAATGGATGGCTTGTGATGAAGGCGGGAAATATTTCTATAGCAATAAGATAAAAATTAGATTTATCTGTGATATGCATACCTATAATCTACCACAAAACACATTTGGTTCGGACCAATTACAGAGAGCTAACAGCCACAGTCCTTACACGTGAGTGTAGTTAGGGCTGATAATGATTTATGTATCACAAGCAATTTGGGCTCCATCTTTCACACCCTTTTGGATTTGTTCTTCTTTGAAATAATTTTCTATGAAAGTAGTTTACTGCTCTTCAAAAGTAACTAATTTATCTTTGTTGGACTAGTGGGAAGAGATAAGTTGTTAAAATTGTTCATGTGAAAATTAATCCAAGAATTCTTTATCAAATTTCTTGAGTATAAATATTAAGATATAGTACGTACAACTTATATATTATATCAGTTTTATGTACAAGTATTTCTTTATTATAAAATGTTATTTTATATATAAGTATATAGGCTTGTTATTTATTACTCGTTTTAGAATATATATATATATATATATATATATATATATATATATATATATATATATATATATATATATGGGTAACATTAGTTTTGAGTATATATTCGTGATTTGTGTGTGTGTGATTCACCATGGTCTTGGATCACGTGTTGGACTCGTCATCGATAGCTATTTCTCTTCCGGAAGAGAGCTCAGAGCTCATATATGACCGATCTATGGGTAATGTTGTGACTTGACACGCACACACACACCCAACTCGCCCACGAGAGTTGAGTTAACGACTCGCAGCGCAGCGATACTGAAATTATTTCTACCGTGCGGGATTCGAACTCAAGTCCGCTGTAGCACTGCGCCATCGAGTCATGGTGTGTGTCCCAATGATTGCTTTCAAGTGATGGTAGAGTTCAAGATAACCTTCTAAAGGAACTCCATGTATACATTTCGTGTTGTATAAGTCTAACATTAGATATCCCAGTCGTCGTCGTGAAACACTTAATATATTCAATTGTTCACTCAATATATATAAAATTAGGCAAAGTGCCTACCATAAATAGATTAGTTTTCGTCATTCAAGATGATGGAGACAGATATCAAAACTCCCTCAATAATATAAGAATTTATCAACACATTTCATACACAAGTCAATTTTAATACAATATTACGCAAAAGATAATAATAATAATATCATTTTATACAGCAAAATCTATTAGATATATTTTTACATATCATTTTTATTTAAATAAAAGTTTTATGTAATTTATTTTAGAAATCTTATTTTTACAAATAAAAGATAGTGTTTTTTTTTTTTTTAAGGGATAGCTTTAATTTTATACACACGCTTAGGTTTCTGTGTCTGACAATATAATTGTCTCTACATAACAGCCCACGAAAGAGTAAAGGAGGATAAAAGAAGAAGAAAAGACGAAGAAGACGATTTGGAGAACAAAAAGCGAAGGAGAATAGAAAAAAAGAAGAACAGAAAGAAAGGAAAAGAAAAAAGAATTAAAGAAAATAGAATGAAAAATAAAAACAAAGAATAAGAGCGGAAAAAAAAAGAACTAAATAGTTCAAAAGTTCACGAAAGAGGGTGCTATCAACCATGTCGTAAGAATAGCTTGAGTACTATTCTTACGACTCGTCGTAAAAATAGCCACTGCGTAATAATCATGGTGATGTGCTAACGTCCATAGGCTGTAAACCCTGTTTTAGAAGGGCTTTACAAAAACTAAATATAGTTTTGTTGAAATCGTAATATGCTTGCAAATGTATTTTTAAAATAGGTAGCTAGCCAATATTTTCTATTTTTTTTTACTAAAGTAATTTTAGTACAATATTCAATAGATTTTTGTTTACATTTTATAAGATATTATATTTATTAATAACATTTCTGAATTATCCTTATAGTGTTTGATACAGAATACTTAAATTTTAAATCTAAAATATAAAGTGGTTAAGGAACTTTAAATTTGTATACCGAAATTAAGTGTTTGTAACAGAAAATGTATTTCGTTTTAATCTGCACCGCAGCAACATTTAGTATATACTAAATACTCAAAGAGAAACACGATGATAAAAAAAAAAAAAAGTTTATGCTCATGTTCATCCATTGTGAGTGTTTCCCGCAGGAACGAATACATACACGAGCTGTGAACTCTTAAAGGATGGCCATGTACTACGCCCAGGTACAATTTTGCATTTTCTCTTTCATAATGTTATTCATTTCAACAAGGACAGGATAAATAATATCCTCGACCTTTTCTTTACCAACAATCAGGACATTCTCAGCAACTACCATGTAGAAGAAACAAAGCTCACTGACCACAACCTCATCACGGTGAACACTACATGAAAACAGGGAATGTACAAAGTACACCAACTCCATCGGAGGATACTCACCTTGGGCCCTTCAATTTCCACAGCGACTCCATAAAGTGGGAAGAGGTCAATGCTAGTCTTGGTATAAACACAGAGCCCCTGATCCAGACGGACGTTTCAGCCACGCGAACAACAGGAGGATACTTGGTCCACCCGCTGTGACAGTCCGCCACACCGACAGATGAGGTCGAGTGGGGGACCAACCTGACACTTTGCCACGTTCCTTCTTTTGCCATATATATTGACCAACTTGACTTCAAACTATGTTCCTCTGAAGAAGCCACTCAGGCGAAACTAGTCAGGAATAAAAGTATTTCCCTCAGCCCGTGTTCCCTTACCTCCTATCCACAGTCTTGGTAAGGTAAATAATACCAGATCATGGGAGGGAATAATCCAGATGACACGTTCCAGGCCCTAATAAAAAACTTTACTAGAAATCTGCAATAACCACATCCCACTAAAACGAAACAGAAGACCTCAACAAACCACCATACCAAGAGACAGAAGAACCCTGATGAAGAAAAGAAGGTCCTTAATTAAACAACTGATTAAAAGAAAGAGTGAAGAAAAGGAGTGCCGAATCAGGACCAAAATGGCTGAAGTCGAACAACAAATAAGAGTATCCCATGAAGCACAAAGGAGAAACGATGAAAGTCGGGCGATAACAAACATTAAACAAAACCCGAAATACTTCTACAGCTATTGCAAGAGGTACATAAAGACAAAAACCCAGACAAGGGAACACTAACAAAAGATCCGGAAGAAACATGCGAAGTGTTGAGGCAACAGTACAACAGTGTATTCAGTACACCAAGAGCGTCCAAAATTGTCAGCAACCCAGCAACATTCTTTGAAACGGATAACCCCCAGTCACCACAGCTCACAGACATACTGATCACAAAGAACGACATAAAGAATAGCATAAAAGAGCTCAAATCAAACTCGGCCGCTGGACCAGACGGAATGCCAGCCATCATGCTCCTAAAATGCAGAGAAACCCTAGCGCAACCCATAAGTATGTTATGGAGATCCTCTCTGGACAAAAAAGTGGTCCCGGCACTCCTCAAAAAAGCCACTATAAGCCCCATCTACAAAGGAGGGGACAGGAGCCTCCCACAAAATTACAGACCATTGGCACTTACATCTCATATCACCAAAGTGTTTGAGAAATGTGTGCGGGATAAAGTCACCAAGTATATGGAAGACAACAACTTCCTAAACGAAACCCAACATGGGTTTAGAAAAGGGCGCTCCTGTCTATCAAAGCTACTGGATCATTACGACTGGCTCCTACACAACCTGGCGGAAGGAAGAAATGTAGATGTGGTGTTCCTGGACTTCGCCAAGGCATTTGATAAGGTTGATCACGGCATCCTCCTCCATAAAATCAGATCCTTAGGAATTGGAGGCAAACTGGGAAACTGGCTATCCAGTTTCCTCACTGGGAGGACACAGACAGTGGCAGTGGATGGCCGCAAATCTGTAGAGGCCGCAGTAAGTAGCGGAGTGCCGCAAGGTTCAGTTCTGGGTCCACTCCTATTCCTCATCCACCTGGGTGACATCGACAAATACATAGGCTCCTCAGTTCTCACCTCTTTTGCTGATGACACAAACATCAGCCACATAGTGACCAGCCAAGAGGACGTAAACCACCTACAAGAGGACCTCAACAAGGTGTACACCTGGGCTGCAGAAAACAACATGCAGTTTAATGAGGGAAAATTCGAAATGCTGAGATGTGGTCCATACCAAGACATCAAGCGGGAAACTGCTCTGCACACTGAGGGAGACTTAGTCACCCCCCCAGAGATGCATGTAAAATGCCTGGGAGTCCACCTCAGCGACGACGCCAGCTTTCATCATCACATTGATGAAACGATAAAGAAAGCCAAGGGAATGGCAAGCTGGGTACTCTGTACTTTCTCATCAAGGGAACCACAGGTTATGCTAACCCTATGGAAGGCCCTAGTCCAACCCACACTAGACTACTGCAGTCAATTGTGGTCACCCCATAAAAGAGGGGAAATCCAGCGACTGGAAGCAGTTCAAAGAAGCTTCACCCGGCAGATCCAGGGGATGAGGGAACTAAACTACTGGGACCGCCTCAAGAAACTCAATCTGTTCTCCCAACAAAGGAGGAGGGACCGGTACAGGGCCATCTACCTGTGGAAGATCCTGGAAAAGCAAACACCAGACCCCACAAACTCCTCTACACTGCACTCACAATACAATAAACGAACAGGGCGGAAATGCAAAAGAAGAACCCTTCCAACCAGAGCCCCCGAGCGAATAAAGACTTTACTTGCTGCCAGCCTGGGGCATGATTCATGAAGGACCAAGGATCTTCAATGCACTCCCTAAACAAGTAAGAGACATAACAGGCTGCACGGTGGACACATTTAAGGCTGGCCTGGACAGATACTTAACATCCTTACCTGATGAACCACCGGTACCAGGCTATACAGACATCTGTCGGGCAGCCTCAAACTCCATCCCGGATCAAGTGGACCTACTAACTAGGGACGCCAAAACCGGATTCAGCGGCGGATCACCGTGACTGTGAGGGATCAACCTCAGAACAACACCAAGTAAACCAAGTAAGCAAGTAAGTAAACCAAGGACAGGCTTGGCGCCTTTATTTACATTCTCTGTAAAGATGCAGAGTGCGTAGTGACCTAATAGAGGTTTTCAAGTGGATCAAAGGTTTTAACAAGGGTGGCGCAAATAAGGTCATCAGAATAAGACAGTGCAGCACTCACATTAATTTGAAATTGACAAATTAAAGATATAGGGAAATAGACAAGAACTGGTTTACCAGTAGAGTGGTCAAGGAATTGAATAGACCTAGTAAGCCATGAAAGTATAGGTTGTTTTAAGAAAAGGTTAAACAACTTTATGGATGTGGACGACAGGTGGTAATGGACATGGAACCGCTTTATGGCACTGGTTCCTAAAGTTTTTTAAGCCCTGATACCCCAAAGTTGAACTCCAAGTTAACCTGATACCCCCACTTCAATAGTAGCCTGCTACTCTCGACTTTCAAATTCTAATTTACGTTACTTAGAGAAAAGAGGACTTCTATGAACAAACAGCTTAAAATCTATACTTTATTTTCAGTAAAAAGATGACTATCTGTTAGCTTCGCTGCCACTAACACTTAGTCACTTGTGTTATTATTCCGTAGGCCCCATGCCTCTTCCGTAACTTATGCATCAGGTCAAGTTCCATTACTCAGTAACGAAGGTGAATTAAATTGAACTTGAACTTTTCTTTATTTTCTTCACGAATTCTGGTACAACGTATAGTCTTAGACACCAGAGGATTCCCTCAGAGATCCTCTTACATCTCACCAAGCCAAGTCTGCTCCGACGTCACTATTTAATTCATCCGATAACTTTGAACGTTACAAATAAGTGCAACCCTTTTTTGGGCGTGACTTTACCTCCATGCACCAATAATTTTTCTCCTCCTCCACCCTTTTCTCTAATCAGACTGTTATACTGTCACTAGAATTCTTGTTTACGCAAGCAGAACGAGCTCTGTGTTTACATATTAGTAACATCAGCACCTCTCGATATCCTAATTTATATTTACAAACATATGACGGTAACTCTGCCATTCTGCAACTATGCAACTTGCAGTCGGCCATTGTATCATAACAACCTAATAAAATTTACACTCCTCTCCACCTACCCCTTGATCTACCTAAATGTCTACCTCTATCTACCGGCCTCTTACACTATCGTTCGAAATTAAATTTACATAAATTTCCTCCATGATGCCTTTTTGGATACCCGCAAGTATTGATTTTGGTTCCCTTTAGATATTTCGAGGCACTACTTAAGGAACACTTCCCTTATGGTCCCTTACGGTCTTCATTCTTATGCTGTAATCCTTTAAATTGATCAAATTAAAATAGATAAAATTATATTAACTCGTTTAGTTTAAAATAAAATAAATTTCTGAATTATTCTTATAATGTTTGATATAGAAAACTTAATTTCTAAATAAATTATATACATAGTAGTTAGGAACTAACTTTAAATTTGTATGCCCAAGCTACAAATAAAAGATAATACATTTCTTTTATCTTAAAGCTATCTACCCATTAGGTACATACACTCCTTAGGATGAAAGAATAATTATGAATAGAGAAGACTGCAAGAGACCATATGGCAGATGTTCCTTAGTGCCTCGAAATCCCTAAGGGGAATCAAAACCGGAATATCATGGAGGAAATATTAAATAAAATAAATTTGGAATGATATTTTAGTCATCTTTTAAATGAAAATAGAGTCTAGATTCAAGTTCTTTGTCCATAAAAGTCCTCTTTCTAAGTAGATAAATTAAATTTTGAAAGTTGAGAGTAACAGGCTAATACTAGAATGGAGTATCAGATTAACTTGGAATTCAACTTTGGGGTATCAGGGCTGAAAAAAATAGGAATCAGTGTAGCCTTCACTAGGCCGTTCCATGTCTATTAGCACCTGTCGTCCACCACATTCATAAAGCTATTTAATCTTTTCTTAAAACAGATTATACTTTCAGCGCTTGCTACATGGTTACTAGGTCTATTCAATTCATTGACCACTTTATTCATAAACCAGTTCTTGTCTATTTCCTTCTATCTAAATTTGTCAATTTCAAATTCATTAATGCGAGTGCTGCACTGTTGTCTTAATATGATGACCTTGTTTGCGTCACCCTTGCTAAAGCCTTTGATCCAACTGAAAAAATGTAAGGTATACCCAGAAAGCAGGTATACCTAATATTTTTTTTTAGAAAACCGCGTGCGAGACTTGGGGGTTCTATTGACTCCTAAATTTAAATCCAGGAAACAAAGAATTAGCGCCAGGAATATAGATAACAGAGCGTTAGGTTTCATTGCTAGGACGGTTACGAATAAAAGTGAAGAGGTGATCATCAAACTCTATCTAGCGTTAGTTAGACCCCTCCTTGACTAGGCTCGGATTCTGAATAGCGACTGTAATAACAGCGACTGTCAATAGAGCGACTTCACAACGGCGACTCTTTTAAAACAGCGACTATCACAACAGCGACCACATGATAGCGATTGTATTATAAGAGCGATTGTCATAACAACGACATCATCGCATCAACTGTATGAAACTGCTCAGTAATAAAAAATTGAAACCTAAAGGGAATTGAAAACATTTTATTTGGACTAGCTATAGATGTCACATGATTTAAAAAGAAAAATGTTAGTCAAGTCAAACAACAGAAAGCCATATAGTCAGCCGGAAGGACCACGGGGGAAAGTCGCTCACCTGATTACGTCGTCCTTATAAAGCCGCTATTATGACTGTCGCTGTTTTGACAGTCGCTATCCGGCCCGGATCCCCCTTGACTATGCGCTACAGTTTTGGTTTCCGTCCTATACAATGGATATCAATTCACTAGAATCAGTACAGAGGAGAATGGACAAAATGATACATGCGGGATAAGTTTATCAAAGACTTTTACAGGGATGACGCAATCAAGGTCATCATATCAAGACAGTGCAGCATTCGCTGTAATATATTTGAAAGAGATAAATTTAGATAGAAGGAAACAGAGAAGAAATGGTTTACCAATGGAGTGTCCAACGAACGGAATAGACCTAGTAACCATATAGTGAGCGCTGAAAGTATAGGCTGTTTTAAGAAAAGGTTAAATAACTTTGTGGATGTGGACGACAGGTGGTAATGGACATGGAACGGCCTAATGAAGGCTACACTGGTTCCTATTTTTTTTTCCAGCCCTGATATCCCAAAGTTGAACTCCAAGTCAACCTGATACCCCCACTTCAATATTAGTCTGCTACTCTCGACTTTCAATTTCTAATTTACGTTACTTAGAGAGAGAAAAGAGGACTTCTATGAACAAACAGCTGAAATCTAGATTTTTTTCAGTTAAAATAAATCATTATTCGAAATTAAATTTACTTAATACTTCCTCCATGATGCCTTTTTGGTTGAACCCTTAAGGATTTTGAGGCTCTATTTTAGGAACACCTGCCTTATGGCCTCTTGCAGTCTCCTTCATTTTTATGTTTTTATCCTAAAAAATACTTTTTCATTTATTTGGCCCTTGGGTATACAAATTTAAAGTTAGTCCTTGATCCTTAAATAATATGTATACAGGGGGTCACCGCAATTCGACAGGTCCATCATCGGTCGAACCTGGATTCTGTCGAATCATGATGCAGTTTATCCCATAGGAATACATTGTAATTAGGGGGGGATAGGGAACGACCTCCAGCCCGGACTCCCCAAAATATCACTATGACCTCTAAAAAACACTTAGACTAAATCAGTAATATTAAAGGCTTCATTTTAATCTAATTCTGTTTATTAAACACATTAAGCTGCTGTACAGCACATTTTTGGTGGTGGATGTGCCTGCAAGCCCTCCCACAGTGACAAGGCACGCTCCTGCACGAGCCCCATGCTGATCGGCATCTTGCGTTGTGTCCTGTCCTCTATCCACTTGATCAACATGTCCTCCATCGTGTCGAGACGGGAGTCCCTTGAGCCACGGAGAACAAGGGAAGTCGTGGAAGATGCTGATGCAGCGGCGTGGCGGTACTCGTCCCTGTTTTTCCAAATCGTTGATACTGTTGATCTCGGGACACCCATTTCCGCTGCAACGGCAGAATGAGCCATACCTGCCTCACACTTTCTTATAAGCTCAAGCTTATCTTTGAAAGGCAGGAAAGTGTGTTTCTTAGGGGTGGGGCCGGAGGTGGATTTGCGCGGCATGGTGGAGGGGGAACAGCGGAGCGTGGCTTACCTCAATGATGGCTGGGGCGAGAGTGAGACAGTGGCGCATCAGGAGTGGCGGCAAATTCGACCGGGTGCGTGGCGCGCGAGATTTGAATGTCGAATTGTCGAGTCTGGCTGTCGAACCTTGAGGGTTGGGTATAAATTAGCTACTGTCGAATTTGCGATAATTCGAATTGCGACCCCCTGTATCTTTATTTGGCAATTAAGCTTTCTATATAAAATATTATAAGGATAATTCAGAAATGATATATCACTTAAAATTGAAATAAATTAAATGTCATTTTATATAAATATTCAATTTTTATTGTTTTTATATTAAATATTATATTACATTTCCTTCATAATAAAATATCTAGAAAGATTATATGTATAACATTTGAATTCGGGTATTTAATTGAAGAAGTATAACTCCAGTACAAAATTTATCCATATCCCAATTTTTGTATAGACCTAATAAGTAACAAGGGTTTATGTACTTAAACTACAATAAGTATATGAAGTTCACGACAGGATGAAAGTGAAATATAGGCTTGCTTAACGGCCTGGTATACGGATGGAAAGATTCCATCCCACTTATACTGTCTATTTATTGTGTTTAGTTAACGTTCATACGTTGTAAACCCAATTTGAGAAGGATTTTACAACATTTAAATATAATTTTGTTGAAATCGTAATATAATGTGTAACTAATATTCTATATTTTTTACACAACTGTCTTCAAGGCGTCAGATAACACTGATAGTTACGATGTTATTTACCTTGATTTTAGCAAAGCGTTCGACAATATGACACTCCAGAGGCTTACATAGAGTCGAAGCCCATGGTATAGGAGAAAAAGTGAATGGATTAGAGCTTGGGTCAGTGACAGAAACAATGGGTCACCATAAACGGTGTAAAATCCAAGTGGGGGAGTGTTTATAGTGGAGTTCCCCAGGGCTCGGTTTTGGGTCCCTTATTGTTCATTATAATGAACGTGTATATATATATATATATATATATATATATATATATATATATATATATATATATATATATAAACTACTTGGACAATGGGATTAATAGTGATGTTTGCGGACGCCACTAAAATAGGACGCCTAATTAGGTCAGAAGAAGACGCCAAAATTCTGCAGGAGGATCTAAACAAATTGTTCATATGATAAAATGGCAAATGGATTTCAATATCTCAAAGTGCAGCATCGTCTGCCAGTTAGACTGGATTGTGTAAGAAGCGTCTAGTGATAATAATACATAATTAGGACGTTAAAGAGTTACTAGTATTCTCGCAGTGCCAACAGTGTTTCTTGGCATATCATTTCACTGGTTGCTTTAGCTGTATATACAGCTTTTTTTCTATGACGTATGCTGTAAACATACCTAACTTGACAGGAGCGTGAGTTATGAGTTAACAAAGGATTACAAAGGCGGAGCATGCCGACAGGAGACCTTTTGGTCCATATCTAGGTCGGATGCGGAAAAAAATCATAATAATAATAAATTAATAAATGAAAACCATGATAATGTAAATAACAAATAAAATACATAAATAAATGCATAGGTATAGTTAAATAATAAACAAACAGGTAAATAGTAAATAATAATAAATTGACATATAACTAATAATAAATGAAAATCAAACAGACAAATGATAACAAAACAAAAACAAATAATGTAAAATAAATCATAATCATTACAGCATCTTGCGTAGGTGTTTATCTAACCTAACCCAGTGGTCGGGGAACAGGGATAAGTTACCCGAAATGGGGTAATTTAGAAATTTTGGGGAGTTAATGGACGTGCTACGGATACGGATGTGGAAGTGCTGAGGGAAACTAATATGAAAGTTGGAGAAAAAGAATGCCATTGAGGATCCCACGATCTTTAAAACTACGGAAAGGAGAAATATCAGTATTGAAACTGTTTCATCAGTATTGAAACTGTTTTCCACCCTCAGTGAGACAGCTTTTTGTTTATTACCTGTGTGTCATTCCTAGTGACCAGTGACGGTGACAGCGACGATAAGTCCATCAAGGAAACGTACCAGCCTAACCAGTAGCTAAAAGTTGCCCTGGTTCTCTGTAAAAATAAGTACGGACGGCAGTTAGCAGTCGACTTAGTTCCTCGGGAAGTAGATTAATTTCCAGGTTGGAGAATTTTATAGGGTCGATAGCACAGTCGGTAAGGCGATGGCGCCGTGATTTCACGAGAACGGTTTCAATCCGGGGACGACAGTCGGAATTATTTGATATGTATATATACATACACACACACACACACACACACACATATATATATATATATATAAGCATGATGGTATACAATATATCTTAATCCTTTTTTTCAGGTTCAACGCATGATGGCAGCGCCTACAGTGGATTTTGGTAAAATTGAAGCACGGGGGGTCATGAATTTTCTCTTCTTGCAAGGCAATGGGGCGACGGAAATCCATGGCGAGATAAAGGGCGTCTTGAAGGATGACTGCCCATCATACTCTACAGTGAAAATGTGGGTGTCAAGGTTTCGGACATTTCGAGATCACAGATGAACCCTGGTCAGGACGGCCAACTTCCGCAACCACAGAGGACCGCCGGATTTCATCAAAAGTTCATAGCTGAGACTTTAGGGATTTCCCGCGAAAGAGTTGGCCACATCATCCAAAACATTCTGGACATGAGAAAGCTTTCCGCAAAATGAGTGGCGAAATGCCTGAACGCAAACCAGAAGCATATCAGAGTGACAACCTCAAAGGCGATTTTGAACCAGTTTGCAGCGAAGATGGCCGATTTTATGGCTCGTTTAGTCACCATGGATGAAACTTGGCTTCATCACTATGATCCCCTGACCAAGCAGCAATCAATGGAGTGGCAACACAGCAGTTCACCGCGTCCAAAGAAGTTTCGGACCCAGAAGTTAGCTGGAAAGGTTCTGGCTTCAGTGTTCTGGGACAAAGATGAAGTACTCCTCATAAAATACCTGCCAAAGGGTTGCACCATCAACGCAGAATACTACATGTCTATGCTGGACGAACTGCGTCAAGCTTTGAAGCAGAAACGGCGTGGAAAGCTGAGCCGTGGTGTTCTCTTTTTGCAGGACAATGCACCAGCACACACAGCACATGAAACTCTACGGAAAATACGCGACCACCCGCCTTACACCCCAGACCTGGCCCCCTCCGACTGTCACCTCTTTCCACAACTGAAGAAACACCCCCAAGGGAACGAAATTTAACTCCGATTCGGAAGTGATCGCTGCTACAGAGGCCTGGTTGGAGGCCCAACCTTCCGAGTTCTTTTTTCAGGGCTTACAAAAATTGAAGAACCGTTGTAATAAGTGTGTGAATCTGAGAGGGGAATATGTTGAATAAAAATATGATTAACTGATCTTCCTGTATTTTCTTTTACCCAAAACCAGGAACTTTTCAGCACCCCCTCGTGTGTGTGAATATATATATATGTATATCCATACATAAACATATGTGTATGTATATCCATATATATATATATATATATATATATATATATATCAACCAGGAGGAGGCATACATGCAGAAATTATAGAACTTGGTTGAGCTAAGGACTCGAACCTCCGCTAGCACGTGACAAGTGATAGTATCACTTGTCACGTGGTAGCGGAGGTTCGAGTCCATAGCTGTACCACGTTTCAATTTCTGCATATTCCTCCTCTAGGTTCTCGACGTTGATGGTTTAGATTTGAAGTGAATTGTGGTTGATTATATATATGTGTGTGTGTGTGTGTGTGTGTGTGTGTGTGTGTATTCACCTCGGATCTGCTGCAGCCTCTTTTCGAGACAGCCAGACACCACCCTACGGCAGTGAGCTCAGAGCTCATTATTAGCAGATCTCTGGGTAGGTCTGAGACCACTCACACACCGGGAATGCAAGGTCACAACTCCTTGACTAACGTCCCGTACCTACTCGTTGCTAGGTGAACAGGGGCTACACGTGAAAGGAGACAAACCCAACTTGTCTCCGCCCGGCCGGGGAATCGAACCCCGGTTCTCCGGCTTGTGAGGCCAGTGCCTTACCAATCCGCCACCGGGCCGTGTGTGTGTGTGTGTGTGTGTGTGTGTATTCAGTTCCTCTGTATATATTTCTTGTTTTTGATATCATAGAGGGATTTGGTTTCAGTAAATCTATAAAATATTGGGTGTGACTTCTCGTTCATTCAATGGGGCTGGCAATATTGGCCATGACGGACAGCGTGATGCATGCGTGCTTATTCGTCAAAGGCTTATGTGGTACTGACTAGTGGTGGTCAGATACCGGTTTTACCGGTAACAACCTTAACGGTACTTCACCGGTAAAAATTCTGGTACCGTTAAGGTTCCGTTAACCGATAAGCTATACCATAACACTCAGAGAGCGGTAAGCACGTCTCGGATTGGTGGTACTAAGTGGCTACGAGGTAACTGGGATAGCATAATTACTTAATACAGAGCGCAATCTACCGACATGGGGAATCATGCGAGTTAAAAGTAACCGAATCTCCCACGATGATTCGGCAAGAAAAGCATTAATGAAAACTCGAATTTGCCTTTAAGTTATTATTCACATATTGATAGCATGATGAAATACATATATGTAACTACAAGCAAGTTTATCGAGAAACTTACTGGAACAATCCTTTATAAATGAAACAAATTTACTAATATTTCACAACTATTTCATATGGAAAACAAGTTTTGCATGTTCCAGATATTCATATTGTTTTGAAACAATACAATTAAGAAAATTTCTTTACAATAAATATTTAAATAACTTATGTTCATTGCATTATTTAAAATTTTGTTAATTCACTATTTCTCACTGAAAGTATGTATCGTACGTTTTTATTTAAGGCAATACTTTAGTATATGATATCAGCCAGCCAGTCAGCCACTTCCTATATCCCAAACACTTTAAATGTGTTCTATTATTAATTATTTAACAGTTCTCTGTAGTCATGATAACCTTCCCTGGTTCCTTACGAATCTAGTCCTAGCCATTTTAGGCACTTATTTACATAGAGCTAGGATCACGAATTCTGCTCTAAAGTAAACTAAAAGTGACATAAGATGCGGTATAATCAAAATCCTCAGATTAGTACGATCACTGTAGGTTGGTTGAGTATACGCTACTCAGCATGCACTTGTCGCTGGACTGACAAAGGTAAACTACGATATACATCTTCACTTCCTCCCCAATCTGAAGCTGTTAAAAAAATCATCTCTCCACAACGGAGAACGAACCACTCCAACTTATCGATTTATCGACGGGATTAAACACACTGAAGGTACAGAAATTGTGCATTTTTCTAACATCAAAATGTATATAACAAATCTTCCCCCACCCCTACCAACACACACTCGACACCCCAAGCACGCCAAGGGTACATTCGCTTTGTAATGCAAATCACAATCTATTCTGTCGGGCAGACCTAATGAATAGTGGCAAGGTAAAAGAAACAAAGAGCCCAATATCAGCTTTTGCAAAGCAATGGAGAATACATTCTATAAATTATAAAAAAAAAAAAAGACTTACACATCTTGCCCATCACTGTACTATAATAGGCCACACTCGAAAATTGCACTGCATCGATAACAGAAAAAAAACTGTCAATTTGACTATTACTGGAAACATCGTAATCAACTGGACTATACAAATCCTTTTCATTTGACAATCTCCTGATTTTACATACTTGATAAAGGCATTAATTATATAGGTCCATAGGTTTTTAAAGCCACCCCTTAAAACATTGAATACTTTTATCTAATTACCTATGATTAACATCAATGCACTAAATAAAATTCATATTAAAAATAAAATAAATTTTATTTATAATAATTAATATGAATGTTGAGTATTCTATGCAATTGTGCCAGGATTCATGGTATATTTCTCTTCTTGATTACATTATGTAAAATTTCAACAATATTTCTTTTAGTTGTCTCAAAGCTAGCGTTTCTTATCATTAATATTTTCTATTTCAGCCTCGAGTTTCACTACTGGAAAGTTTTTATAGTAACGAAAGTTACAATAACTGTCCTATACACGAATAATATCAAACAGTTACCATCTACACTAGTATCATGCAATCAACATCATCGGTTCTGTGAATTTGTGCTTTTCATAGTGCCTCTATAATCACTTATATAATAAAATACTGTAAAGAATACAAGGCAAACATAAGTTAGCGTTTTCAGTGCTCGTATGACATATTCAACGACAATATTGGGTACAGCCTACTGTTTGCTGCACAGTTCCAGGGAAACGAGAACGTTTATGGTTTCACCTTATTCACTATATTCGCTGAAGTTCCATGCACCTATCAATATATATATATATATATATATATCTATATATATATATATATATATATATATATATATATATGTGTGTGTGTGTGTGTGTGTTATTGACGTTATCCCTTCTCTGTACGTTTGCGCCACACAACCGCGACTGAAGTGAGTTCGTCTGAGTAGACACGACTTGGGTTTCAATCTTTTATTTTTTGAATCTCCAAATATATCCTTTGTGTCATATTGAGAAGCTGAATAACGAAATAATAGAATTTATACGAATATTAGACACATTGTTGAATTGTAGACTTAGGGAATTCTAGAATACTGTGAGCGAAGTCGTTTAGAGCTTTCCAAACTCACAACATTGGACGAGAATGTATTTACAAGCACATAATTATATGAACATAGAAACAAATAACCATACAAATTAATAAGAAACAATTCTAAAATGAACAAACAAGTGAATGAATAGATAAATGAAAAATATAAATAAAAAAATAATTTCGTAATTAGATACAATAATAACAAATAACAGACGACATAAAGTCAAAACTGTCATAAATTCCACAGCGTACGCGTAGCGTTGCCACAACACCCCGATAGATGGCTCTACTTGACTTCCTCTCCCCAACCTTTTCCTTGCGTCCTATCCTCTTAGATCTCTCCCGCCAAGCCATTTTATTCAGCTACAACGAAATATTTACTTATTTAACTGGTTTCTTCTTCATCGTCGACGTCTTATTGTTATTCTTGCTCAATAGGTCCCTTCCCAGCCCCGTTCTCTGTCTCGTCTCCTTTCTGTTTTCTTATAACATATATCACATTTTCCAATTGATATTCAATTGCTTATCCTATATAAAATGTGGTTTGCCAGGTATAACGTATTAAAAATAATATGATAATAATAAATAATAATACTGAAAATAATGATAACAATGACAATAGCAATAATAATAAATAATCATAACAGTGATAATGATAATAATAAATAATGATAACAGTAATAATGATAACAATAAATAATATATAATAAATAAATAAATTTATTTGGCAAATAATCAGTATACATGAAGAGCAGATAATGACAAGAACACAGTTCGAAATGATAATTGCAATTGCTGAGGATAACACAAAAAAAAACCATGCTTATTTCCATCGTGGTCCTCAAAGTTTCCATTGTGATAATAACAATAATAGGTACTTTTTTGTGAGGATCACCGAGACATCACATTTTTGCACCTTTATCGGGGAGAGGATAATAAAACCTTGTGGGTTATATAAAAATCGAAAAAGTCATACCAGCAAACAACCCCATAACGGTCTGTCGACATGATTACTTTATACTCGTGGGACCCTTCCTGTTCTCCTTCCAACTATAAAAAAAAAAAAAAAAAAAAAAAAATGATAATAATAATAATAATAATAATAATAAAATAATAATAATAAATAAAAATAAATATATAAAATAAATAATTAAATAAAAAGGGCACTCAGGATATATGTAATATATTGACCGTACCATGCTCATTTCATTAAACCTACGTTGAACACAAGAATATAAGGAGACTGCGGGAGACCATACGGCTTACACTAGGCAGTTCCATGTCCATTACCACCTATCATCCCCATCCATAAAGTTATTTAACCTTCTCTTAAAGCAACCGACAGTTTCAGCACTCACTACATGGTTACTAAGCCTATTCCATTCGTTAACCTCTATTAGTAAACCAGTTCTTGCCTATTTCCTTCTTAAATCTAAATTTCTCCAATTTATAACCATTACTATGAGTTCTGCCATGCTGTCTTAATATGATGACCTTGCCTGCATCACCCTTGTTAAAGCCCTTGATCCACTTGAACACCTCTATTTGATCACCCAGCACTCTGCGTCATTCTAGAGCAGCGTTTCTCAACTGTTTTACCCTTACGGAACCTTTAAGATAAATTGCATGTCTCAAGGAACCCCTGCGCAAAAAAAAAAAAAAAAAAAAAAAAAATCCCATTTTATTTTCATGGTGATAATGATAATATGATGATGTCTATATTACAATAACCAAGCATATGTCGTGCGTGTTTAATTATACTACGTATATGAAATGAGATAAAAAATCAAAAGTGTATTAGCTTATCTCACCTTCTGCGGAACACTGGTTGAGAAAAGCTGTTCTAGAGAGTGTAAATTAAAGTGCCTAAGCCTTTTCTTGTTGTATTACATAAAGTGAAGGAGACTGGAAGAGACCATAAGGCCTACACTATACAGTTCCTCATTCCCCCCCCCCCTTCTTCCTGCCCCCAACCCCCACCCACGGGGGGGGGGGAGCTAACGCGACGCAAGTTCAATACTATGCGCGTACGTACGCGGGGAAAGCCGGTTGAGCGGTTCCCCCCCTCCCCCCTCCCCCTTTCTGGGATTCGGTCAACTTTCTACGTTCCGGTGCATAGACCCAGTCTGCCTCCTTCGGCTCAAGCACAATCTTTATAATACATACACACACATACACATATATGTTTAAACACACATATGTGATGGTAGGAAAACGTTTGATAAGTTCATCTTACCCTTTTAACAAAGTTGTCATTTCTTTTATTAAATTCACTGTTCACCTTATTAAGTGGATTGGTCTTAAGCTGGCCGTATGTCATGTCATCGGACAAAAGATTATCCATTTTAGACAGGTAGTCATCCCTATTTAAAATGACCACTGCATTTGTCTTATCTGCTCTAGTAATATGTAAATGTTTGTCCTTTTTGAGAGCCTCTAATGCCTCAATAAAAGCTTTCAAAAAGGACAAACATTTACATATTACTAAAGCAGATAAGGCAGATGCAGTGGTCATTTTAAACAGGGATATACCTGTCTAAAAGGGATGATCTTTTGCCCGATGACATGACATATGGCCAACTTAATAAGGTGAACAGTGAATTTAAAAAAAAAAAAAAAAAAAAAAAATGAAAACTTTGTTAACCCATTCAACTCATGTCAGCCGCTTGTGGTGTAGATACGAAAAACCGGATATGGTAGGCCTCGCGCCGGCCCGTACATCCGAATATCATCTGATGCGGCTTGACCGCGCGAGGACTGACGTCATATTTTTCTGGTGTTTGATCAAACATTTTGGTGTTTTATGATTTTTTGTTATATTTGACCAAATGACAAGACATCTTGTCATCGGAGTTTAAAGGGTTAAAAGGGGAAGATGAACTTATCAAACGTTTTCTACCATCACTCCTCCTCTTCCCTATATGTATGGATTGGTAAAAACACACAAACCGAATAATCCTATAAGACCAATTATTAGCTCTGTTAAATCCATATTATATAATTTATCCAAATGGCTAGTGACCTTACTCAGTCCGTTAGTTGACACAATTTCTAATTCATCCATAAAAAATAATGTAGACTTAGTTCAAAAACTGAATAGTTTAAGTATTGATTATAATTTCAGGTTAGTGAGTTTTGATATTACTAGTTTATTCACAAACTATCCAGTAAATGATTTAATTGTTTTTCTTACCGATTGCTTGGCCATCTTCTAGTACTGTAATTGAACTTAACAAATTATGCGTAAAAATTTTTAAATTTGAGTTTAATGGTAATTTCTATTCACAGAAATTTGGAATGGCTATGGGGAATCCCCTCTCACCTGTCTTAAGCAATATCTACATGGAATTTTTTTTAAAAGGAACTATTGTGTGAAATTTTGACATCTAATGCGATATGGTATAGATATGTAGATGATGTTCTTTGTGACCATGTACTGAAGACCTTGATGCTTTTCTACAATCTATTAATAATTTGGTTCCCTCCATTAATTTTAATACAGAATTAGAAAATGACAATAAATTGCCCTTTCTAGATTGCCTTATCCATAGAGAAGGTAATGGTTTTGAATTTAAGCATTTATAGAAAACCGACAAATGTGTTTTCTTGTATTCATTATTAATCTGCACACCAAGATAAAGTAAAAAAAAAAATCTGTATTTTCTTCCATGTTCTTACGTGCCTTGCGTATATGCAGCCCGTAATTCATTGGTGAAGAATTGGAGTCTATTGTTAACCTAGGTTTAGGATTAAAATATCTTAGAACATTTTCAGATAACGCTCTCTCTTTGGCATTTTTTTTTATAGAAATCAACCCCCTCCCCCTTCTGACACTAAGAACCTTTTAGTATTACCTTACAGTAACAATCTTTCTCAAGTTCCTCATCTACTTAAAACATGGAATATTAAAGTAGCTTTTAATAACCCATGAGCCTTTATGAAATTAATATTTAAGAATTCTCCCGCTGATTCTGATGGCTGCACATACAAAATCCCTTGCAGAGATTGTGAAAAGTATTACATTGGACAAACGGGCAAAGAACTATCAACTAGAATTAAACAACATACATATAGTGTTAAAACAGCACAAGAATCCAATGCTCAATTTGTTCACATGAAAAATTTCAATCATTGTATTAATTGGACTAACGCTTCCGTTATTATTTCTTATATTTCATTTGTCAATAGAAACATAATAGAAAGTAGTATCATAAAACATTCTGAAGGTTCTAATCTTAATATCAGTAATGGCATTTATAAATTAGATAAATTTATCATTAACAAAATTTGTAATCAAGTTGTAAGTGACCAAAATTAATTTGGTGAATTGTGCTGTTCTCTAAAAATTTTTTATGACTTTTTGTACTAAGATTTCTTCTTCTTCTGTTGTGACTTTTTGTACTATGGCAGTTCCTTTCCTAGTGTATAATCTTGTGACATCTTGTACTATGCCAGTTCCTTTCCTAGTGTATAATCTTGTGACATCTTGTACTATGCCAGTTCCTTTCCTAGTGTATAATCTTGTTACTTTTAAACCTCTTTGTAACACCAACTTTTCTGTATTCCCCTGAAGATGTGAATAACACGAAAGCGCTTGGGAATTACTGTTTTCTTCCGATTTCCTTAGTGGTTACCAGCAAAATTTGTGGATCACGTGTTGTTTTAGTGATCTTTCTGCACACACACACACACACATATATATATATATATCCCTAATTTCAATATTTCAAATGGTCAATGGTCACCTGACTGCATTATCACCTTAGCTGTCAATCGACTACTACCTTTACTCCAAGTGGACAAAAACTCACAAGGCCCGCGTAGCGTCGGTCACGTAACCTGAGCTCTACCCTTGTTCCTACTTCTCACCTCACATTTTTTGTATATATGTATATGCCTTCTACTATGTACTCAATCTGCTGAAGAGGATCATAGTTAGTGATCGAAATACACGGAACTTTCGACGTTAGTGTCTACTTTTCCGACGGTGGGATAAAAAGTTTATATATATATATATATATATATATATATATATATATATATATATATATATACAGATATATATATATAAACACTCTATATATGTATACATATATATATAGTGGCTCAATTGTATATATA